>NC_083232.1:13767067-13984567 GCF_032191835.1 Heteronotia binoei
CACTCGCAGGGTTCTCAAGGCAAGAGACGTTCAGAGGTGGCTTGCCATTGCTTGCCTCTGCATAGCGACCCGGGACTACCTTGGTGGTCTCCTGTCCAAGCATTTAACTGAGGCTGGCTCTGCTTAGCTTCAGAAATCTGGTCACAACCAGGTGAAAACCCAGGACTTTTTTTGGAACACAGCAGGGAAAGAGAGCGCAAGAGCAGAAACAAAAAAAGCGAGTGAAATAGCAGAAAAGGCCATCGGAAGGAGGGACAGAATTAAAGAGGACTTTTTTTTTTTGTAAAGGCCACTTCCTTTTGATGTAGCCAATCCTCCCGGAGCTTACAGGAGGCCCTGTACTAAGAGCCCTGTAAGCTCTTGGAGGATTGGCTACATCAGGGGGGAGTGGCCTAACAGGCAAAGGAATTCCTGCTACAAAAAAAGTCCTATGAAAAACCATCAGCTCTTACATCCAGGGATCTTACAACTGCATTTCAAGAAATGCCTCCTTGACACTGTGTCCGATCCTAAAAAGAGACTGGTGGTTGTTCGCCCATTTACAAGTTCGGAGATAACCACTTATCAATAGGTATCCTTTGCTCTCCCATGTAATTTTCCCACTGGTTTCTTTAAGAATGATGACTGCTGAGGGAAAACGTTCTGCCAGTTGCCTCACACTGAAAAGGGGAGGGTTGCATTTACATGAAGATAGTTTCAGAAGGCAGCTGCACTGGCCTCTGAGGTACAATAGTTATATTCGAGTTCAGTAACACCTTTGAGAAGAAGAAGAATTGCAGATTTATACCCCGCCCTTCTCCCTGAATCAGAGACTCAGAGCGGCTCACAATCTCCTATATCTTCTCCCCCCACAACAGACACCCTGTGAGGTGGGTGGGGCTGGAGAGGGCTCTCACAGCAGCTGCCCTTTCAAGGACAACCTCTGCCAGAGCTATGGCTGACCCAAGGCCATTCCAGCAGGTGCAAGTGGAGGAGTGGGGAATCAAACCCGGTTCTCCCAGATAAGAGTCCACACACTTAACCACTACACCAAACTGGCTCCTATATCTTCTTCCCCCACTGCAGACACCCTGTAAGGTGGGTAGGGCCGAGAGGCCTCTCCCAGCAGCTGCCCTTTCAAGGACAACTCTTACGAAAGCTATGGCTGACCCAAGGCCATTCCAGCAGCTGCAAGTGGAGGAGTGGGGAATCAAACCCGGTTCTCCCAGATAAGAGTCCGCGCACTTAACCACTACACCAAACTGGCTCTCCTGAGAGCAACAAGAGGGAGGGCTTGAAGGGTTAAATCAGTGCTTAGTTCTCGTGGCCCCTTCTTACATACCCAGGGAAATGCTGATTGCCACTTTGGGGTCAGGAAAGCAATTTTTCTCCAGGTCAGTTTGGCTAGGGATCCTGGAGGGGTTTTTGCCATCTTCTGGGCATGGAACAACAGTCACGGGTGTGTGTGTGTGGGGGGGGGGGGGGGAGGTATTTGTGAATTTCCTGCATTGTGCAGGAGGTTGGACTAGATGATCCTGGAGGTTCCTTCCAACCCTACAATGCTAACTGACTGGAAACCACCTCTAGCAGGCCATGAAACCTGCATAACTTTCAACATGTTTACCTTGTTCAAAGTTTCCAGAACGCTCTTTCCATATAAGCCACACGACATATAAACCTTGGCTAATAACATGAGGTTCTTGACATCCTTCATCATCGAGGGCACATCATCAACTGGAAGATTAAAAGAAAAAACGTCATTACCCAAATCAAGGGGTTTAGACCGGGGGTGGCCAAACTCGCTTAACATAAGAGCTACATAGAATAAACGTCAGATGTTGGAGAGCTGCAAGACGTGAACAAATCTTACACACGTCTTTATTAAAACTCTTAATACTTTCTTTGTACAGAAAGATAAAATACACATGTATGCACTTTGCAGCACAACTATGCGAATCATTATGCATCTCTCTTTGCCTTGATAGCAAGGTTAGTAAATACCGTTCCAACAAACGGTATAAAGGCAAGGGGGAACCCTGCGCTGCCCACTTTAATTCTGTCCCTCCTTCCAGTAGCTTCTTGGCTCTTGTGCTGTCTTTCCCTGCTCTAGGTCATCGAGTGACCTCTGTGCTGGAGAAGAAGAGCTTGCAAGCCTGCCTATTTTCCTCTCTTTTCCACGGTGGAAATAGTCAGTGGGTCAGTGCTCAGAGGCTGACTGAGGTCCCCATGCTAAGCAGGCTTACTTTAGAATAAGCCTGCATCAAGTCCCTCCTTGACCTCTGGGAGCCACACAATACATGTGAAAGAGCCACTTGTGGCTTCCGAGCTGCAGTCTGGCCACCCCAGTTTAGACCAAGGGTCTCTAGTGTGGTGCCTATGGGCGCCATGGTGCCTTTCCCATTGCCTATCAAGTGCATTTGGAAAGTGGCCAGAGCCAGGTGGGACTTTTGCCCAGCAGGTCTTCTGATTGGCCGCTGGAGATCTGATTGGCTGTGCAGATTTTTCAGAATGTTGCCTTGTCAGCGGCTGCCCCCACAGTCCAAGGACCTTCACTGAAAGGAAGCTGCGCCAGCCATTTTGTGGCTGTGCCCACCACGCTGTGCCATAATTCTCAAAGTGCCTGCCAGTTCAAAAAGGTTGAAGGCTCCTGGTTTAGACACTACAAAATGCAGGTCTAGAGCCTTTCCGCCATGCCCTGAAACATCATCGTGGTCCCCACTACTCCCTTCACTTTAAAACAGAACAATCTATCCCGATCAAGAGATCTGGAGAACTCAGGATTGCCAGCCTCCTGGCAAGTAGACAATATACAACCACGCGGTTATAGCGACCAGATAACGAAACGATGATATGAAAATATAACAAGAAACAAAAATTAGGAGTCCCGACGCGCAGGGGGTCGACTTGACATTCCTGCTTCGTTCACGCTTCATTGGAAACACTCGGCGTCCCTATGAATTCCTTATTTTGCAGTCACTGAATGTTGCGTGAATACCTATATATTGGTTTTGGTCTGAACTGGGCTGTTGAAATTAACTTGCATGGAGCACCCTTTGCGTGAAGCGTGAACGAAGCAGGAATTTGAAGTCGACCCCCTGCGCATCGGGACTCCTAATTTTTGTTTCTTGTTATATTTTCATAATATCGTTTCGTTATCTGGTTGCTATAACCGCACGGTTGTATATTGTCTGCAGTCTGCGAGTGGCCTCTCTCCTTGTTTCCCAGCCTGCCTCCAGGGCCTGGAGATCTCCCAGAATTCTAACTGACCTCCAGGCTACAGGGGTCATTTCTCCAGGAGCGAATGGCGGCTCTGGAGGGCGGACCCCATCGCATTCTACCCTGCCAAGGTTCTTCCCCAGGATCTATCTCCAAAACTCCAGGAATTTCCCAAACCAGAGCTGGCAACCCTAACAGAACTCTATACTGCTTTTGTAATGTTAGTGTTCATTCTAAGAAAAGGTATTCTGTCGCTTTTAAAAAAGAAGTCTGCAAATCAGCTCGGCTTCTTGCAATCATGTAAAATGCTTTGTGAGGAGAAGATTTATCGAATGTCTGCTCATGCAAAGCAGCCAATAGGGATTTCCCTGCGCAGCAGTGTTAGAATCATAAACCTGGAAGGGATCTCCAGGGTCATCTAGGCCAGGGGTGTCAAGCTCATTTGTTACGAGGGCCGAATCTGACATCAATGAGACATTGTCTAGCCAGGCCATGGGTGTCATAAAATGGAATGCCCAGGTAGCAGAGAGATAAACTTTATCAAGGGAACAGCCAAACGCAATTAAAGATTTTTTTTTTAAAAAAAAACTTAAAATAAACCATGCTTAAAACGTTAGCGCTCGTTGGTCTTAAAGGTGCTTTCTTTGTATCTCTCCTGTGCGATCCAGGGAACCGGGCGAAGAAAGCTCCGGCTCTTTCCTTCCTTCCCCAGGGGACGAGGAGGAGGAGGAGCCCCAGCCAATAGAAGGAAGAGAGGCTTGGCTCACTAGCCCAGCTGTGCAATTGAGAGAGCCTGGCAAAGCAAGCTCTGCCTCCCTCCCCTTTCTCCCCAAGGGAGGAGCTTCAGCCAATGGAGAAAATAGAGGCTTTGCTCTATAGCTCCTGTGCGATTGAGCAAGCCTGGCAAAGCGAGTTGAGATGCAGAAGGAAGAAAGAGAGAGGGAGAAGGAAGCAGACAAGAGCCGGCTGCTTGGGGGCTTGATTCAGCCTCTGGGCCACATGTTTGACACCCCTGATAGTGCAACCTCCTGCTCAATGCAGGATCAGCCTAGGGCTACTTTGCAAGTTGACTATTTTGCATTCGTCTATCTTAAGACGAAGTGAACACTCCCATTAAAGAGTCCAGAAACGTTACCAGGGTCATGGTCCAGGGCTTGGTTTAGAACCTTCTCGGCCTTGCCGAACTTCTTCATCTTCAAGAGGAGATTAGCCAGATCGTGGCACAAGAAGTCCTGCTCACTCATCTTGAGAGCAACGTCATAGTAATTGATAGCCTGTCACAAATCAATACGTTTCAACACGTTAATGAGCAAAGGAAACACATGCTTCCGGGACACAATAAATTAACAGGATCATGGCAGTTTTTCAAGCTTTCCAATATAAAGATACTTCCTGCAAAGAGATAACCAGGGCTTTTTTGTAGCAGGAACTCCTTAGAATATTAGGCCACATCCTCCTGATGTAGTCAATCCTCCAAGAGCTTACAGCAGGCCCTGTATGAAGAGCCCTGTAATCTCCAGGAGGATTGGCTGCATCAGGGGTGTGTGGCCTAATAGGCAAAGGAGGTCCTGCTAGAATTCCTTACAGGGCTCTTCGTACAGGGCCTACTGGAAGCTCCAGGAGGATTGGCTACATCAGGGGTGTGGCCTAATATGCAAAGGAGGTCCTGCTAGAATTCCTTACAGGGCTCTTAGTACAGGGCCTGCTGGAAGCTCCAGGAGGATTGGCTGCATCAGGGGTGTGTGGCCTAATATGCAAAGGAGTTTCTGCTACAACAAAAAGCCCTGGAGATATACCAAGCTGGGGAGAAGGCGCAGCTGGAATCTTCTTCCTGGCAGGATGTTTTATGGAAGGTCTATATAGGGTAGGGGGTGCCCAACCTTTTTGAGCCTGACATGCAGGGGTGGAATTCTATCAGGAGCTCTTTTGCATATTAGGCCACACACCCCTGTTGCAGCCAATCCTCAAGAGCTTACAAGGCTCTTTTTTGTAAGCTCTTGGAGGATTGGCTACGTTAGGGGTGTGTGGCCTAATATGCAAAGGAGCTCCTGCTAGAATTTCACTACTGCTGACATGGGTGGTGGGCGTGACCACAAAATAGCTGCTACAGGAGGTAGAATCTGTGACGGACTGAGAAACAGGCTTGCAGCAATTGGCTGGAACGTTGCCCAAGCAACGAAAAAGTATCATTTTGAGGTTTGCTCAGCAGAAATTCACCTCAAGATTTTTAGTCTTAGTCAGGGGGTCTTCGAGAGAAGTCTTCAGAATACCAGTCTGAAGTGAAGACAGTGGGCTTAGGCCGAGCAGTTGTAAAACCAACTGGACGAGGGGCTGATAGCAGCCAGAGTGGCTGGGCTCCTTGTGGGAGACAGAGCTAAGTGGACTCTGTCTGGAAGAGGGAGTTTTCAAGTGGTTTGAAACTCTCTGAGGGAGATTCTGCCAGCGCATCAGGCAATCTCCAAGTACAAACTAGATCACACAAATACACACTGAGGTGAGAACTGGATTCTGGTGGTCAGCAGGGTTATCCAAGACTCAGACCAGAGGACTAGCTGTGGGGCTGAGACGCATCGGTATTGAGGGGTACAAGTCCTGGAAGATAGCTAGTGTGAAAGGGTCTGTGAGGGAGAATACTGACATCAGTCAGGAGTTCTCTATGCGTGTGTGAAGAGTGATTGAAATTTGTTATTTATATGATTTGGCACTGCTGAAGTTAGGGCTAAAATAACTGTAAGTAACAGCATTCTGAGTGCCCAGAAGGCACAGCCTGTGTGAAATAGAGTCCAGTGGGATTCTGAAACCTGGTTTATTGTTTATTTCAAAGATCTTCTGCCAAAGTTGTGTTATATTTTACCTCAGCCTGATTAGTCTCTACTCTCTGTACTTGATTCATTCTGCCATTCACCTGCCTGCCAACTGATTCTGTGTATTTGATTAGTTCCAATCAACATTATTTCATCCCTCTCCCTTGCCTTTTGTTACCTAATAAATATTTTGTGGTTTTTTTACTTTAAAACTGTCTGGTGCCAATTATTAATAGTTCTGACAGGATTTCTGGGAATGTTACTGAGGAAAGGTGATCGGGGAGAAATTTGAAGTGGTCGCCTCCCGAGTAAAGCTCTGACCAGGTTCCTCACAGAGCCCATCCTCAAATGGCTGCTGCAGAAGATAGAGCTGCACACAGAGAGGAAGCCAAAGTGCAGGTAAGAAGAGGGGTGAGAGAGAACACAAAAGCAGAGTGTGCTTTTAGCTGCCACTGAAACAATGCTATTTCAATCTGCATAGACAGCTGCATCTTCAGTGGCAAATCATACATCCTGGTAGTCCCACCCACTTTCTCAAAACACTTGGTGGGGACCCAGAAAGGTGGTGGTGGGTACCAGTAGCATCCACAGGCACTGCATTGGGGACTCCTGATACAGAAGAGATCATTCAAACATGCATCTCCAATCTATAGTCTGGAAGATACTGTCCAGTGAAAGATGTAGCTTACAATTTTCCTGCTGGGGTAGCTTATCTCTGTTTGGTTTGTTTTCATCCTGAGTGGTCTCCTCTTGAACGAAGGGACATGGGCCTCGCTTGGCACTTGTAGCTCCGGAGCCAAGTAGGCCAGGCCTCTGAGCACGGGGTTTTTCCGCAATCTCATTTTCCTTGCTTGTAAATTCCTGTTTTCTTCAGGGATTTCCCCACCCCCTGTTCTGCATGTGTTTTGCTCCCTCTAGTGGTTGATTTGATATCATATCCATACATGTCCAGATTTAAACTGTAGATCAGGGCTGGCCAAACTTGCTTAACGTAAGAGCCACATGGAATAAATGTCAGATGTTTGAGAAAAGGAAGGAAGGAAGGAAGGAAGGAAGGAAGGAAGGAAGGAAGGAAGGAAGGAAGGAAGGAAGGAAGGAAGGAAGGAAGGAAGGAAGGAAGGAAGGAAGGAAGGAAGGAAGGAAGGAAAATATATGAGGAGAGGTAGAGAGAAAGCAACTTTAACTTTAAATGCATTCTCCAAGCTGACTGAAGGGGCCCTGGGGGCTTGGAGAAGTCATCTGCTTTCTTTTGAGAGACGCACAATATGTGTGAAAGAGTCACATGTGGCTCCCAAGCCGCAGTTTGGCTACCCCTGCTGTAGGTTTTTATGCTAGGCATAATCCTGTTGGTGTAGTAGTTAAGTGTGCGGACTCTTATCTGGGAGAACGAGGTTTGATTCCCCACTCCTCCACTTGCATCTGCTGGAATGGCCTTGGGTTAGCCATAGCTCTGGCAGAGGTTGTCCTTGAAAGGGCAGCTGCTGTGAGAGTCCTCTCAGCCCCACTCACCTCACAGGGTGTCTGTTGTGGGGGAGGAAGATAAAGGAGATTGTGAGCCGCTCTGAGTGGAGGGCGGAATATAAATCCAATGTCGTCGTTGTTATACTGACTCGACCACTATTGGGAGCCCAACACATGAGGAACAGAACATGCTCCACCTCCAATTAAAAAAAAGGAACTTACAAGTGAGGAATATGAGATTGTGGAAAAGCTCATAGATTGGCCAAGGCTCTGTTCCTTGGAGAGATCTAGAAAAGGGTGTGTTGCACGTTTCTGACTAATACTCCGTGGGGCAAAATGTTCTGTTTCTCAACCTTGTAGTACTGATGGGTGTTCACATAGGCCTGCCCAATTTTCCGTGCCACAGTTGCGTCCAAGGGATTTTTCTTCTGAGCTGCTTCATAAACTTCCAAAGCTTTCTCGGGCTACAAGAAGTGACAGAAACATGGCAGTTATTTCACCAGGCAATATCTCGTGAATACTTATGTGTCGCTTCAGCTCTGTCCTCTAGATTTCAGGTTAGTTCCGGACTTCTAAAACCCTAATCCTATTTGCATTGCTTATTGGATATTTTTGTCAACTGTATATTGACTCACTCGATGTAATCCCTGTGAGATAGATGGAGTCAAAATAATGCAGATGAATAAATAAATATGTATCCCAGTCAGAAGGTGGGACTGGAATATAAGGCTCAGAGATCTCCACCATTCCTACTTGTATCGGACGAAGGCAGCATTGATACTTGAAAGCTTATACCCTTTGTTGGTCTCTAAGGTGTTAATGGGCTCAGATCTTGCTCCTAAACTATGTAGCGATAACAATAACAGTTATACATACACCCAGACAACACAAACGCTGGCCGTAACGACATCAACTACACCATCTCAGACTCACTCACTTGCTCATCTTCTAAAATTGCATATGCCATTAAATGCCAACAATGCCCTTCATAGAGCAAACAGGTCAATCCCTACACCAAAGTAGGAATGGACACAAATCTGACATCAAGAATCACAAAATTAAGAAACCTGAAGGAGAACATTTCAGCCTCCCAGGACACTCAGTGGGGGATCTCAAAGTAGCTGTTTTATTGCAAAGGAATTTCAAAAATGGGAGACTGCGGAACTACAAGTTATTACAGCACTCAGGACAATGGAACCCACGGGGCTTAACAGAGATATCGGGCTCAGTCACCCAGTTCTCACATCTGTTTGTTAACTCTTTTTATTATCTGTATGCTAATTTGCTGCTATTTGCAGGTTTTACCAACTGCTTTAATCCAATCTTAGCTATACTTAAAGTTACTTATTTATCTTGACTCCAATACATAAGCAACTTAAAGTTACTTATGTATCTTGACACCTCGGGAGGTGGTGGGCTCTCCTTCCTTGAAGGTTTTTCAACAGAGGCTAGAGGGCCATCTGACAGCTATGAAGATCCTATGAATTTCGGGGGAGGTATTTCTGAGTTTCCTGCATTGTGCAGGAGGTTGGACTAGATGACCCTGGAGGTCCCTTCCAACTCTATGATTCTATGAATTAGCTCTTTTTGGCAACTGTCTCCGCCCCATATTTAATGGTCGGACAAGTCTGTTGCAATGTATCTGAAGAAGTGTGTGAGCACACAAAAGCTTATACCCAGTATTAAACTTTGTTGGTTTTGAAGGTGCCACCTTTGCTCAATAGTGAAAACAAACATTTACATCGCACTTTCACAGTATTTTAAAGTGCTTCCGTTCATATGAAAACTGGCTTTAAATCCAGCATTTTATTTTAACGACACAGTTTGCATTTTATCTTAAACGACTCTAGTTTCATCAGGGAAAAAAATTATCTTTTTGTACCAACCTCCTGAATATTCATATAAGCATCGCCCAAGAGGAGGCTTGTATGCGGGCTTGGGACATTTTCACACAGCTCACTATACCAAAAGAGGAATGCCATTAAGAAACAAGGTCCAGCATAAATCACTTATGTTTAGAAATCAACGCACTAGATTAGCATGGCTATTTTAACGGCTTCGGTCCCTACAATTAATATAATAACGGGGAGAAAAGACACCCTGAACCTCTTCCAACCAATACTCCCTCTACAGCAGAAGTGGTCAAACTGTGGCTTGGGAGTCAAATGTGTCTCTTCCACACATATTGTGTGGCTCTTCCTTGTGGAATCAACTCCCAGAGGAGGTGCGGGCCCTGCGGAACCTTGATCAGTTCCGCAGGGCCTGCAAGACCACCCTTTTCAAACAGGCATTCATGAACGGCTGACCAAGTCCACAAGAAACATCAAAATGGTCCAGTCTGGAGATCGGCCATCATTCACAAACTGACAGGCATAGCGTCGATTAATAACGGTACTGTCAGATCTAACTTAATGTTTTTAGACTTAGTAACTATTTTAACTAATGTATTAATCGGTTTGGGGTTAATTTAATGTTTTGTTAAATGTATTGTTGTTTTGCTGTTGTTAGCCGCCCTGAGCCTGCTTGGCGGGGGAGGGCGGGATATAAATAAAATTTTACTTTACTTTTACTTTACTTACTTTACTCTTGAAACCCCCCCCACCCACACCATTGGCCAACTCTTTAAATCACTTCTCCAAGCCAAGCCAGCCGGTGGCTTGGAAAATGCATTTAAAGTTAAAGTTGCTTTCTTTACACCTCTCCCTCCCCATCTATTTTCCTTCCTTCCTTCTCTCAAACATCTGATGTTCATGTCTTGTGGCTCTTGAACATCTGATGTTTATTCTATGTGGCTCTTACATCACACAAGTTTAGCCCCCCCCTGCTCTACATTGTGAAGTCTTTTGTGCAAAAATTCTACTTTGTGAGCTACTGGCATTAAAGCTGTGAGCTACTGCATAAATGATTGTGCTCTGGGGCCATTTTTCCTGAGCTAAGACAAAAAGGTGTGAGCCGGAGACTAAAAAACTGTGAGCTAGCTCACGCTCACTCAGTCTGGAGGGAACACTGCTCCCAAGCAAGCAAGGAGACAAGCAAGAGCAGATCAGCTTGGTTTAACTGAATATGGATCATTTCCCCTCCACTTCCCTTCCTTGGTGTGTCATCTAAACTCGCAAGTCTTCGGGCAAGGTCTATCTCACTTTATTGATGTGAGCCCCCCGGGAGACAAATTGACCAGAAAGCGGGATAAATAAGTTAAAAAACAAAGAAGTGATCAATCAAGATGCGCTGAGCAGAGATTGATGAAGTGTTCTGAGAGCCACAAGGCGGACGTGAAAGTCAAAAAGGGACCTGTCTTACTCTTTTCTGGTCCAGAAAAAAGTCTTGCAAGTTTGCAAGAGGAGTCTGCTGTACGTAGAGCGGACCAGCTGGTCCCCAAGAAATCTTCTCTGATTCTTGGAGCGGTGTTGTGCTTTTAAAAACCACTTCTGTTTGTATAATGATTAATATGGTAACACATAACCATTCATGCAGCATTTTAAAAAAACAGGCAGGGGCAAGACATGCCGATTTTCTGGCACAGAAGCCTGCCAGTCAAATTATGAAGATGAAAAGGATGGTTTTTCTACAGCCTTCATTTTACAGGAAACATGCTGGAAATAAACCTGTGTGATTATCAAATCAACCACTAGATGGAGCGAAACACATGTGGAACAAGAAACACGCCCCCTCCTCCCAAACAAAAGAAACAGTAACTTTCTGGCAGGTAAAATGAGAATGTGGAAGAGCTCGAAGGCAGAGAGATGCACTGTAGGTTTCCTTTCTCTGTTGCATCTGCCGCCACCTTCTTGCTGTCCAAAGATTAAGGTCAAACTAGATACCGCTGAGGAGATGCAGGACCTGTTATGATCCAGGAGTCCCAGTTTCCCTCTAAGCTGAGTTAGTGTGAGCTAGCTCACAGTTCTTTAGCCTCCGGCTCACACATTTATGCCTTAGCTCAGGAAAAATGACCCCCAAGAGCAAACTAATTTATGCAGTAGCCAAATTGCTCGCTCACAATAATACCAGAATCTTTGCTCACAAGACTCCACAGCTTAGAGGGACTATTGCCCAGGACCTGTTGGGTTTTGCAGATGTCATCCTTCAGTTGTGAAAGAGTCAAGCTGTTGTTTTTGTAGGCTGATGTTAGCTAGTTAGCTTGGAACCAATTAGATGTATACAGGGGTGGAATTCTAGCAGGAGCTCCTTTGCATATTAGACCACACACCCCTGATGCAGCCAATCCTCCAAGAGTTTACAAAAAAGAGCCATAAGCTCTTGGAGGATTGTCCACATCAGGGGTGTGTGGCCTAATATGCAAAGGAGCTCCTGCTAGAATTCCACCCCTGGATGTATAGTAGAATCTCCCAACCAGAAAGAGGGAGGTCTTATTCTTAATGTGACTTTACATTTGACTGCTGGCTAATCAATATATTGGTGTATATATGCTAGTTGGCACATACACGAGGGGTGGAGCTTCAGGGGGAAACTTACTTTCCTTTGTTCTCACCAGAGACAAGATAAGCTTGAATAGAAGAGGACAAGATGGAGTTACAATGTTCCCTCTAAGCCGTGGAGTCTTGTGAGCAAAAATTCTACTTTGTGAGCTACTGGCATTAAAGTTGTGAGCCACTGCATCAGTTAGTGTGCTTTGGGGTCATCCTTCCTGACATAAGACAAAAATGTGTGAGCCGGAGGCCAAAACTCTGTGAGCTAGCTCACACAAACTCAACTCAGTTGGTTACAACTAGAAAGGAAAGGCAGACTGTTATTGTTTTTCTTCCCATTTTCTTTTTAGTAAACTTCTTCTTAGAAGCTGATCACATGCATGTCTGTGGATGCTTTGTTTCTGCTGCGCTTTCTGCACTCTGCCAAATATATCCAGTATGGCCCCATGAGGTCTTCAAGGCGAGAGAGGAAAAGAGGTGGTTTGCAATTGCCTGCCTCTACAACGCAACCCTGGACTTCCCCGGGGGTCTCCCATCCAAAGACTAGCCAGGGCCCCGCCTTGCTCAGCTTCCAAAACTCTGACAAGATGCAGGTTAGCCTGAGCCATCCAGGCCAGGGCAAAATAACACACTGAACGAATGCAAAAATCAAGGACAGAAGAAAAGCCCTGTTGGATCAGACCAATGGTCCATCTCGCCCAACGCAGCTTAGCTTCTGAGATCTCATGAGATCAGGCCATCCGGGCCATCCGGGTCAGGGCTAGCTGGTTACATCCTTATAATTACATCCTTATAAAAGTAGAGAGGGACAGTTTGGTTAAGTGGACTCTTATCTGGGAGAACCGGGTTTGATTCCCCACTCCTCCACTTGCAGCTGCTGGAATGGCCTTGGGTCAGCCATAGCTCTGGCAGAGGCTGTCCTTGAAAGGGCAGCTGCTGTGAGAGCCCTCTCAGCCCCACCCACCTCACAGGGTGTCTGTTGTGGGGGAAGAAGATAAAGGAGATTGTAAGCCGCTCTGAGACTCTGATTCAGAGAGAAGGGCGGGGCATAAATCTGCGGTCTTCTTCTTCTAGAAGTCATGACCAAAACTAAAAAAGGAGTATCTGCAACTCCCATATTAGTTCTAGAGCAGAGATACACAAGGGCCTATTATTCAACTAGCGATACATTTTAATGCCTATAATATATTTCTGACATATTTTTGAAATGACCCTTCCTCTTAATTTTCTCGATTTCTCCCTGCCCCTAAAGCAAAACGCAAACCAAGAGCGCTTGTAAAAACCAAGAGGAACTTTCAAACAGGATTACCAATAGCATCCAATGTACAGTCTCTTATCCTTTCGGATCTGGAGGTAAATCTGAGCCATCTTTTCTTTCACTTCAATGTAATATGGCTGGTTTGGTGTGATATTCCTCAGCAACGTTAAGGCTAAATCCACTTCCCCTTTACTGAGAGCCAAATCTGCATTAGCGACAGTGATACGGATTTTCTCTGGTGTCCCACTAAATTCGTTGATGGTGTCTTGCATAACCTTAGTGGCTTCATGCTGGAATTAAAAAAAAAACACCAAAATTATGGCGCACGGTTCAGCAGTGCCGGCCACAAGGGTCTCGTTTCTTTTCTAAATTGACACTTTGGACTTTTCCTCATGGTTTTTTTCATCGGTTCTGTCCCACATGCTACTTTGGTTTATCCTCTGTTTTCCACACACACTTTTGTGCCTTTAATTTTCACATCTCTCCCTCCCACTGCTGTTTCCCTCCCCCCACCCCGCTGTTTAGAGACCAGTTTTACTCCGGTATTTTTCTGGAAGCCTATTCTGAATTGGCTTTTCCCTAGCGTGTAGCGTTTCGGTTTTCTTTTGTCTTGCCCACTCCAACCCATTTTTCCATTCTTGGAATGTCATCACCATTAAACCAGCCCCCCCCGCCCCCCACCACCAAGGCAGTGATTTCTATTTTTTTTTCTTTAAAAGGATCCAAAATATTAATATAACATCATAGTGTTGTAATGATACTTTAAGCCAGTTCTCTGAATTCCCAGCTTTTGTCTCGTCCACTCCAACCCACTTTTCCATTCTTGGAATGTCATCCCCATTAAACCAGTCCCTCCCCCCCCCAAGGCAGTGATTTCTATTTTTTTTTCTTTAAAAGGCTCCAAGATATTAATATAACATTGTAGTGTTACTTTAAGCAAGTTCTCTAAATTCCCAGCTTTCATTAAAAAAATCCCCAAACTCTCACCTCTTTCCTTGTAGAGGGGAAAAAGACATATATCTGCAAGGGAAGGAGCTAGAGAATTGCTTTTGAAAAAAAAAATGAAAGCTGGGAATTCAAACAACCTGTTTAAACTATCATTGCAGCATTACTTAAAGCGTTATATCAGTATTGTAGGGCCTCCTTTTGTCCCCAAAAAGGTATTTTATTTAGAAATAAAGATTATGTACGGATAGAGATTATATCCAGAACTACTTACCAATTCCCCATTAAGACGAAGAGCTTCAGCCAGTTCCAGGTAGATGGAAACTCGTTCACTTGTGGTTATAAGGGGTCCCGTGCCTCTTTTGGCTTCCCCTTTCATTTGGGGCAAGCCGAGAAGCATTTTTAAGACTTTAATGGCTTCGGGATAGTCCCCAGCTTTGTTCAGCGCCTGGGCCCGGATGAAGTGGTACATCGGATGATCACGAAGCTGGCAAAGATATTGAAGCTGGTGCAATTAAGGCAAACCAATGACAGGCTCCTTTTGAAAACAGTGGGTTTATAAATCCTCAGGCCTTTTTATTTTTTTGGTACAAAAAAGCCCAGCAGGAGCTCATTTGCATATTAGGCCACACCTCTGGCATCACCATCGTTTCACATGGGGGGGGGTTCATAGGAAAAGCCCAGCAGGAATTCACTTGCATATTAGGCCACACCCCCCAACACCAAGCCAGCTGGAACTGCATTCCTGTGCATTCCTGCTCAAAAAAAGCGCTGTAATGCTTCAAGGAGGAGTGGCAGTGAATTCAATGTGTTAATCACCTTTTTTGGTGAAGAAGCACTTCCTCTTTTCCATTCCAACCTACTGCTCAGCATAATTTTTGCATGGTCTCTGCCTTTTGGGGATTCGAATCCTTATGGCCCACTGATGTCTTTGAAATTTACAAAACAAAAATGTATCTTCGGGATCTTGAAGAAGAAGAATTGCAGATTTATACCCCGCCCTTCTCTCTGAATCAGAGACAATCTCCTTTGTCTTCTTCCCCCACACTGCGAGGTGGGCGGGGCTGAGAGGGCTTTCACTAAAGCTGCCCTTTCAAGAGCTATAGGTAACCAAGAGAATCACAGAAAAATGGAGCGGGAAGTAGGCACAAGTCTCTGTGAAAAGCCAGCCTCAAAAGTAATTACAAATAGTACAAGTGATTTATAAATAAATATATATAAAGTAATAATATAGAGTGAAATCAATCATAAAGCAAACAATGACCTCACCCGCACTCAAGTTTCTCAATAAACGAATCAACGCTGAGAGAGTCCAGAAATGCAGTTCAGGTTGTGGTGAAGGTAGGTTCTTCTAAGGAGTCCAGCGCTCCAAGGTCTCTTCACCAATATTTCAGTAAGATAATTCAGTGAAGCAAGGCAGAACATGACAGGGCCGTACTTGATCGCCTGTTTCACTACAAGGCTTCTACAAGCTTCTAAGAACATTAATACATTTTACAAAGGAGCAGAGCTTCAGAATTCTTTAGCAACAAGGCTGAGAGAGCTCTCACAGAAGCTGCCCTTTCAAGGACAACCTCTGCCAGAGCTACGGCTGACCCAAGGCCATTCCAGCAGCTGCAAGTGGAGGACTGGGGAATTAAACTGGGTTTTCCCAGATGAGAACCCACACACTTAACCACTACACCAAACTGGCTCAGGTTTATGGTTCAGTCCTTGGAGGTGTGCACAAGGGCTCAATTCTTAGTACGGGCTTTCCTGCATTCTCATTTTCCTCACTTGTAAGGGGGGGGGGTTGTCTGTTCCAGACATGTTTTGCTCCCTCTAGTTGCTGATTCAATATTACACTAGTTTATGTCCACCGCAAAAGCCTGCAGTTTCAATCTGCAAAGAGATAGGCCTGACATAAACTGATGTAATATTGTTTTGACCACTAGAGGGAGCAAAACATGTGGGATGGAACACGCCCCCCCCTCCACACACATAAGAAATAGGAACTTGCAAGCCAAGAAAATGAGAATGCAGAAATGTCCTAGGAGAGGTGCTCTCAATGTTACTTTTCCATGTCCTGCTCTTTGCACATGTGCAGGTCAACAAGGGAACTCCTTGTGGGTAAGCCATTCAGCTGTTTACTCTCACGTTGGTCTACTTTTTAAAAAATGTTTTATTCAGGGAAGTTATTCACCTGGAAGTTATGGCTGACCCCGGTTTCCAGCGAATGGGCACATTCTTTAATGTTTCTCTGGGTGAGGTAGATCTGGGCCATAAGAAGATTGGCATCTATCGATGCAGGATCCAGCTCCAAGCAGCGCTGGAGGGTGCCCTGTGCGGTTTTGACTTCTCCTGCAAAAGAGCCAAGCATGTTATTTTGCTCTTGATATTCTATTTCCTTACAGGCTGAAATGCCTGGTCCTCGCTCCACAAGCCATGGAGCTTGCTAACAGAATGGCGTTCTGCTCCCTAACTACCCCCTGGCTTTGTTACGTTGGAGAAAGATGCAATGTTTTGAGAGTTGTGGAAACTGCCTTGCCATTTTTGTTTCTGCTCTACCTTTTTGCTTCTCTCAGCATCAGCTCTGAAAAACGGCTTTGCGCATTGGCGCCGTGCATCAATTTTCACCAGAGAAAATAATGTCTTATGGAAATCAAAGGGACTGATGGCAAGTTCAGGCAGACACTCAGGGCCGGATTAACAATCAGGCCAAGTAGGCACTGGCCTATGGGCCCCCACGCCTTTAGGGACCCTGGGCCGGCTCTCCCCTCCCGGGTTTCCCCTACTTGCAGCCCTCCCGGCCTGCATGCGCAGCCAGCAATTGAGCTGCTCTTTGTCCGACTTGCCTGGTGCGGCTGTTGCTGGCATCATCTCCAAGCTGCCACTCTCTGCCTCTCCCCCACAGCTTTGTCAAAGGGGCTCTCGAGAAGGTGCCTGCAGGCTACAGCAGGAGCCACAGGCGGTGGGGCAGCTACTCCAACTCTGAGATAATGTGGACATATGGACATATGAAGCTGCCTTCTACTGAGTCAGACTCTCGGTCCATCAAAGTCAGTCTTGCCTACTCAGACTGGCAGCGGCTCTCCAGGGTCTTAGCTGAGGTTTTCCACCCCTACTTGCCTGGACCCTTTTTAGTTGGAGATGCTGGGGATTGAACCTGGGACCTTCTGCTTACCAAGCAGATGCTCTACCACTGAGCCACAGCCCCATTCATGGCTCTCTAGGGTCTCAAGCTGAGGTTTTTCAACCTATTTGCCTGGACCCTTTTTAGTTGGAGATGCTGGGGATTGAACCTGGGACCTTCTGCTTACGAAGCAGAAGCTCTACCACTGAGCCACCATCTCTTCCTAAAAGAGAGTCATATGTACATATATGAACATATGAAGCTGCCTTCTACTGAATCAGACCCTCGGTCCATCAAAGTCAGTCTTGTCTACTCTGACTGGCAGCGGCTCTCCAGGGTCTGAAGCTGAGGTTTTTCACACCTATTTGCCTGGACCCTTTTTTTGGAGATGCCAGGGATTGAACCTGGGACCTTCTGCTCACCAAGCAGATGCTCTACCACTGAGCCACCGTCCCTGTGAGGGGGTCGAGATTTTGATTGCCTAGGGGCCTCCACAGGGTTTAATCCAGCCCTGCAGCCACTGGCCACTTTTTATCTCCTGTTCTGGAGTTGGAACTCAAGCTGTTTTTCAAAACAGAAAGTCCAGACCTGTGGCAGTCAGCAGGAGTCAGAATAACAAAAGTGTTTTGTTGACACCTCGAATAGCCAACATATTCATTGCGGCAGAAGTTCTTGTGAGCCAGATTTAGTTAGATGCTCTCTGGCTCCTGAAAGCTTAGATTGAAACAAAACTGGCACTTGGCTGTTGCTCTTCCCCTGCTCTGACTGATACAAGCTGTCCGGGGACTCAGATGGAGTTCTTTCACATCACCTAATGCTTAGTCCTTGTAGCTGGAGATGCTGGGGATTGAGCCTGGGCCCTTCTGCAGCCAAGCGGGTGCTCCATAAGCCATGGTCCCTCTCCCCTCCGCTTAACTTTTAACCGGACCACAGCCCAAAACACAAACCAGCAGCATCCCTGCTAACCTTGGAAAGGGTAACACAACAAAAAATGAAATTTACTAAGAAGTATATAGAAACCAGTCCAAATGACCAAAACATGTACACTCAAGTCCCAAAGTAGTGTGGTGACAAGCCAATCGCTTAAGTACTCGTTTCTTTCCAGTCTTCATCAGACCTGGGACCAATATTGATTCAATTATATAGATTCTTTACACAATTTTCAAAAAAGAGGGAGGCAGAGCGTCTCCAGCAGCAATTTCACATCGGCTACAGCTCAGTATGTGGCTTCTTGCGCCACACGACTTTGGGACTTGAATGTACATGTTTTGGACATTTGGATCGGTTTCTATATACTTCTTAGTAAATTGGTCACTAGCTTGCATTTTTTGTTGTGTTATCCATCATAGTGGCCTCTCTCGGATTGTATTCTATAACCTTGGAAAGGGGGCAAGGCTGATGGTGCCCTGAGTACTGATCTTCCACAAGGCATCCTGGGGTCAAGGCTAGGGTTGCCAAGTCCCCTGCGTTCTCCAGGGGGGTACCTATTGTACCATAGAGTTCCCCCTCCCAAACGGCTAGAGCGTCCGGGAAAAGCATAGAGTTTTCCCGGAAATGCCTAGAGTGGCCGCCGCACGATGATGTCACCGTGGTGACAACGTCAGGGGTGGTTCCAATGTGGGCCGGTGGGTTGGGAACCTCCCAGGCAGGGGAATCCCGCCCAGACCGGGGGGCTTGGCAGCCCTATAAGAGCCTGAGGGAAGCTACCAGGCATGAGTGGTTTGACACCTCTACCTCATAAGGGGCCAGGGGAGCAGGCCGAGTTGAAGGTGGACAGTCCTGCTCCAGGGGAAGTGAGGGAGAGGACCGTGGATAGGTGGAGGAAATGGGTGGTTGCAACGCCCTCCTCTTTGAGGCCTTGTGGGTCAGTCAGCAGAGGGGTGGAGCCTGGATAGTCTCCCTCCCCACAGAATATGAATACATTAAAATCCACAAGCATTCTTATATTTTTTTCCTTTGCGAGGGTGATCAACTCACCTGACAAATATTTCACCTGAGCCATTAGAAAAAGTGGCTCTATCATCCCAGGAGCTGCTTTCACAACCGGATTCAAAATGATGGTTGATTGTTTAAGAACAAATGATAAGACCTGGCCAGGTAGCCTAGGCTGCGGAAAGAAAAAAGATCTACGAATTACAGAGCTTTCAGAATATTAAATGCATGTGTCATGGATATAGTCAGGGCTTTTTTTGGTAGAAAAAGCCCAACAGAAACTCATCTGCGTATTAAGCCACACCCGTTGACGTCACCATCTTTCACACAGGGCTTTTTTGTAGAAAAAGTCCAGCAGTTATTCATTTGCATATTAGAAGACGAAGAAGAATTGCAGATTTATACCCCGCCCTTCTCTCTGAATCAGAGACTCAGAGCAGCTTACAATCTCCTATATCTTCTCCCCCCACAACAGACACCCTGTGAGGTGGGTGGGGCTGAGAGGGCTCTCACAGCAGCTGCCCTTTCAAGGACAACCTCTGCCAGAGCTATGGCTGACCCAAGGCCATTCCAGCAGGTGCAGGTGGAGGAGTGGGGAATCAAACCTGGTTCTCCCAGATAAGAGTCTGCACACTTAACCACTACACTATACCAAACTGGCTATTAGGCCACACCCCTGATGCCAAGCTAGCCAGTGTGCGTTCCTGTTCAAAAAAGCTCTAGATTTAGTTAGAAAAAAATGGGAACTGTTGACAGTGGTTGGTGAAAGCACTCCTGCCATTTGCAAACCAGGAAAGGCCTGCTCAAGTTAATAGCCAGAGATCTTCTATGTATGAAAAATAAAAATAACTTCAGTCAAGTGTGGCCATGAGGTAACTGGGAGGGAAGGCTGGAATATATCCAAGAAATACAACAGCTATTTTAATTGGGAAACTAAGAAATCAAAGTCAATGAGTGCCAATGAGGATGACATTCAGTCAAAGACAGAAGGTGAGATATATGGTTTATCAGTTAACGGCCAGTGAATAATTATACACTTGCTTAGTCATTAAAGCTGACAGATTCCTGTTTCCATTAAAATGATAACATGAAACTAATGTTAACTGATGAGGTGGATGCATAGGCTTAGTTTGCACTGTCTAAGAATATATGAGTAAAAGATCCAAGTGGGCAGCCGTGTTGGTCTGAAGCAGTAGAACAAAGTAGAAGTCAAGTCACACCATTAAGACCAACAAAGTTTTATCTAAAATGTAAGTGTGGAGAAACGCCATCTTGGTTGGGAGGGAACATGAAACTGCTAGGCAGGCTTTGGCCTAGCCTCCCTCCAACCCCTCCAAGATGGCGTTTCTCCACAGTAAGCTTTCGTGTGCTCTAAACATACTTCATCAGACGAGGAATCAGATACAGTGAGCAGACCTACATATAGCTGGTAGGCAGTGGTTTAGAATGCAAAATGGTACAAATTTAAGATCCAAAGACAGAATATTTTACTATGTAGGTCTGCTCACTGTATCTGATTCCTTGTCTGATGAAGTGTACTTAGAGCACAAGAAAGCTTACATTCTGAATAAAACTTTGTTGGTCTTAAAGATACCACTTGACTCCTACTTTGTTTTATATCAGTAAAAGTTACCTTCTGAATATTGTAATTCTGTAACAGTGCTGTAAAGAAGCTAGTTCAGAGTGTGATCCCCAATTAAGCAGAACAGATAGGTTACACTAAAGGTGACTGTAATAAAAGGTAACATTTTGAAAACACATAAAAAGGAAACGTTTGGAATTAAACCAGGGCCTTCTTTTTTTTTGTAACAGGAGCTCCTTTGCATATTAGGCCCCACACCCCTGATGTAGCCGGTCCTTCTGGAGCTTACAGGGCTCTCAGTACAGGGCCTACTACTGTAAGCACCAGGAGAATTAGCTACATTAGGGGTGATGGCCTAATATGCAAAGGAGTTCCTGCTACCAAAAAGAAAGCCTGAATTAAACACAGTTTTGCTTTCTCCTGAGACCAAAGCTCATTTTCCTTTGTCTGTATGCCCCTGTGGGTAAGCAATACTGAGCTCAGCAAAAACTTCTATTTCATAAATTCCCACTGTGTAACGGAGTAATGAAGCTGCATATTCTTTTAAAATTTATTTAAGATGAAGGTATTGCACAGAATTGTTAATAATGGGACAATGCAGGTATCTGACATTGATGCTTTAACTCTTGCAGGCTGAAAATCTTATTGAATCATAGAATCGGAGCAGGAAGGGGCCATACAGGCCATCTATTGAGCCCCTGCTCAATGCATTGGGCCAGCGAGGGGAACCTCCCCTGATGTTGCCGGTGCGACGTCACCCGGAAGTGACATCATTGTGCCAGCGATGTTGCGCAGCTACCACTCTAGGCATTTCCAGGAAAACTCTATGGTTTTCCCAGACGCTCTAGCCATTTGGGAGGGAAAACTCTGTGGTACAACAGGTACCATAGAGTTTTTACCTCCCAAATGGCTAGAGCGTCTGGGAAAACCATCGCGTTTTCCTGGAAATGCTTAGAGTGGTTGCCGCCGGTGCGATGATGTCACTTCCAGGTGACATCATCACGCCACACGCACTCTGCGTGCACGGAGAAAGTCTCCCGCCGGAGGCAGCGAGGGACTTGGCAACCCTAATATGGACACACAAGCAATGAAAACAAGAATGTGAAACAGCCCCAAGAAGCCTCTCAGTGTGGATGGAGCCACTGCTCTCGAGTATCTTACAGTTCTTGGGAGGGAAGGAGAGTGAAAGGGCACGCCCGACTCCCACCTGCTTGGGAGAAAAGGCCAAATACTCTTTCACAATTTCAACCACAAACAAGGGACTGAGCTTCTCATAGTAGTCAATGCTCAGAGGAAGGCCCTGTAAGGTAGAGAAGTGGAGGTCGGCAGCTTCGTTGAGCAGGGCGTGGGCAGCCTGCTCGTCCTTGTTTTGTCTCGAAGCAATCACAGCCTGGAGGTAAGCAAGGACCTGGAAGACAGAGGATGCTGACATCACTGGAGACATCTTTTAGGACCAGCTCATACAAGAGGGAGTAGTTTGCATTTGAATGGATGAATGGTTCAGCCAACGAAAAAATTTCTGTTTGGTGTAAAATTATTGCAGCCCAGTGCATACAGAAACTTAGTGATAGAATGGACCTTCAGGGTCTTCTAGTCCAAACCCCCGGGCAATGCAAGAAATTCACAGCTACCGCCTCGCCCCTCGACACACCCCACTTTGCCAGTAACCTCTGCTCTATGACCAAAGGAAGGCAATAAATAAACAAACAAATAACCCTCCAGGATCCCTGGGCCAATCTGGCCTGGAGGAAAATTCTGTCAAGACCCCAAAGTGTACAAACAGACTAGGATTCTGAGAGCAGGAATGTAGGATTCCATGGTTGCTATTGTGGCAGACAAAAAGAAGAGGAAGAAGAAGATATTGGATTTATATCCCGCCCTCCACTCCGAAGAGTCTCAGAGGGGCTCACAATCTCCTTTATCTTCCTCCCCCACAACAAACACCCTGTGAGGTGGGTGGGGCTGGAGAGGGCTCTCACGGCAGCTGCCTTTTCAAGGACAACCTCTGCCAGAGCTATGGCTGACCCAAGGCCATGCCAGCAGGTGCAAGTGGAGGAGTGGGGAATCAATCCTGGTTCTCCCAGATAAGAGTCCGCACACTTAACCACCACACCAAACTGGATGGGGAGAAAGGTGTGAACAAGATGCAATTTAACACGGATAAGTGCTGAGCTCTACATCACATTAACAAAAATTAGAAACACACATACTGGATGGGGGATACGCTTCTGGGTAGAAGTGTGTGTGAACAAGATCTTGGAGTACGGGCGGACCATAAGTTACACATGAGCAACCAGTATGACGCAACAACAAAAAAGGCAAATGCCATCTTGGGGTGTTATCAACAGAGGCATAACATCCAGATTGTAAGATGTCATCGTTCTGCTGTATAACTGTATTAGTCAGGCCAAACCTGCAGTCTTGTGTGCAGTTCTGAAGACCTCACTTCAAAAAAGGATGTGGACAGAACGGTGCGGATGCAGAGGAGAGGGACAAGGAGGATCAGGGGTCTGGAGACCAAGCCCTACAAGGAAAGGCTGAGGGACCTGGACTGTTCAATCTGGAGAAGAGGAGGTTGAGGGGGGGGGGCATGATTGTTGTCTACAAGTATCTAAAGGGCTGTTAGAGTACGGCAAGGAGCTGTCCCTGTTGGCAGCAGAGGAGAGGACGTGTAATAACGAGTTTAAATTAAGAGTGGGAAGGTATCGACTGGATATTAGGAAAAACTTTTTTACATTAAGAGTTATTCAACACTGGAATCAGCTCCCTGGGGAGGTCATGAGGTCCCTCCTCCCACTGGCAAACTTTAAGCAGCGGCTGGACAAACGCTGGTCAGGGATGCTCTTGTTTGATCATGCATTGAGCAGGGGGTTGGACTAGATGGCCCGGGTGGCCCCTTTCAACTCTATGATTCTCTGATTCTAATTGCGGCTGAAAGGGGAACTGTGGGATGAACGCAAAAAGCTGCCTTATACCGAATCAGACCCTCAGTCCACCAAGCTCAGTCTTGTCTACTCAGACCGGCAGTGGCTCCTCCAGGGTCTCAGGCCAAGGTCTTTCACATCACCTGCTACCTGAACCCTTTTAAGTGAAGATGCCGGGGATTGCACCTGGGACCTTCTGCATGCCAAGCAGAGGCTCTGCCATTGAACCTCAGCCCCACCCCTGTGGCTGGGGGTGGAGCTGTGAAACTGGGAAGGGGTGGGGGGGGGGTTGCCAAGCTGCAAGGGTTGGGCTGTGGTCATTTGGTGTCGGAGCTTTTGGAATAAGGGGTGGGAGACAGCAGCAAGAGGGATGGTGACTGGACAATCAGATGCTATCCCCACACACCTGCACCCTGGGACCACCAGAAAAAACCTCTTGAAGCGGCCATGGATTATTGGAATCATTGCAGTGGCTGTCACTTGTTGACCTCGGTTATGACGTCTTTTAATATGTAATGCCTTTTACTGCCTTTTTTGTTGCTGCATCACACTGGCTGCTGCTATGACTTCTTTTAATATTTATAATTGGTATGGTTGTTGCTTTTATGGTTTCATGGCAAGGTTTTAGTCCACTGGGCACCCTGAGCAGGTCTTCGAAGAGGGCTTCCAGTGTCCTGGCCCCACTGGTGGACCTCCTGATGGCACCTGGGGTTTTGGTCACTGTGTGACACAGAAGTGCTGGACTGGATGGGCCATTGGCCTGATCCAACATGGCTTCTCTTATGTTCTTATGTGACACAGAGTGTTGGACTGTATGGGCCACTGGCCTGATCCAACATGGCTCCTCTTATGTTCTTATGTGACACAGAGTGTTGGACTGGATGGGCCATTGGCCTGATCCAACATGGCTTCTCTTATAATGTGACACAGAAGTGCTGGACTGGATGGGCCATTGGCCTGACCCAACATGGCTTCTCTTACGTCCTTATCTTCTTATGACCTTTCTGAAGTTTTCAGAGCCTGGGAAACTTTCTCGGGGTTGGACATGACCATGGAAGAGGCAGTGGTGACAGCCGCCTAGTCTGTTTGTACACTTTGGGGTCATGAAGGAATACACAGCAAGATGGATTTGATCTCTCGTTGCTAGCCCAATCCCATCAGATCTCAGAAGCTAAGCCTTGGCTAGTATTTGGAAGGGCGACCTCCAAGGAGTGTGACACAGAGGCAGACAATGGCAAGCCCCCTCTGAAACGTCTCTTACCTTCGAAAAACAAGTCTAGCTCGTGGGGTGCATAACACTAAAACAGCTAGAACGTCTGGCTGCCAGACAGTTTCAGGATCTTCGGGCTATACTACCCGCACTGCCGTATCATAACATTGTTGTTATTAATTCCTAGCAGGCATAGAAAACCAAAGAAATCTCACGGCAGATTTTCCAGTGGACTGCTGAACTTCCTTTAGGAACTCCAATTGTTGCTCTGCTTCTTCCAGCTTCCCTTCCAGCACCAGGCACCAAATAACACCTGCGAAGCATCAAATGACATTCTCATAAACATAGCAAAAGCATATTCTGCATTATAACCAGGGCTTTTTTTTTTAGCAGGAACACACAGGAACACAGATCCGGCTGGCTTGGCAGCAGGGGGTGTGGTCTAACATGCAAATGACACTCCACTGGCTGCCTCTCAGTTACAAGGCTCAGTTTAAAGCAGGGGTGTCGAACTCATTGGCTATGAAGCCGGATCTGACATAAATGAGACCCTGTTGGGCTGCGCCATGTTGGGCCGAACCGTGTGTGTACCTATTTAAGATGAGGTAGCGGAGATATAAACTTTATACACAGACAAACGCAATTATGATTAAAAAAAATAATCTTAAAGCATGCTTAAAACCAACTCCGCTGCCGCACCCTGCCGAGTGGGGAACGGGGAGAGGACGGGGCCGCTGCAAGAAGCAACCCTGCCGAGCTCGCTGGTGGAGGAGCCTTACAGGGCGGGGGAGATACCTCTGCAGGAGCGAGACAACGCTTTGCCGATCGCTGCCCAAAGCGAGGAAGCAGTGGTTACAGAACCCCAGGCAGCAGCCCGAGCTCCCCAGATTGAACCTCGGTGGTCGCTCAGAGAGCGGCGGCCGCCCGCTCGTTTGAAAGACTATGTATCTTGAACTGGGGGGGGGGAGGAGTGTCGTGTCTGCTGTTCGTCCCGGGAAGTACAGCACATACATAAGAACATAAGAGAAGCCATGTTAGATCAGGCCAGTGGCCCATCCAGTCCAACACTCTGTGTCACACAGTGGCAAAAACATTATATATATATATATATATATATATATATATATATACACACACACACACACACACAGTGGCTAATAGCCACTGATGGACCTCTGCTCCATATTTTTATCTAAACCCCTCTTGAAGGTGGCTATGCGCACCTGTGGGCGGTGCCGGGAAGGGACGAACGCAGCCCGCCTATAATGATCACTGGCGGGAAGTTTAACTGGCCAGGACTGGACCTGACCAGGAAGAAGGTTGTTCCGGGAAATATATATAACAGGGGACCCGGCCCCGCCATGTAGTCTTTGTGATGTACTCGCTAATAAAGCATGTTGTTATCTGAACGTCTCCAACATCGGTACATTACGAGCTACAAAGAAACACCCTGGGTGTATGCATGGAACCCGCCCATCAGATCAAAGTTTGAGTACAGCAGCACCTTCAAGACCAAAAGGATTTCTTCAAGGTGTAAGGCTTCCTCAACTATTACATTTGGCGGGGGTGGGCAGGTAGGTGCCAGGAGCAACTAGTTGGAGCGAGGATGCTTAAGTAACTGGGCAATTAGAGCTGAGGTTGGATTAAAAATAGTCGGTAAGATCTGCGACTAGCAATAAGGTAGCATACAAAAATAAGAGTTAACAAAGAGATGTAAGAACTGAGTGGGAGTCCCATCTCCCATCAGATGCTATTTTCTACCGATTGTAGATGGGAAAGCCTATCGCCAGTTGTAGCATGCTCTGATGAGCCATACTCCAGGATCCTGAAATTGATTTAAGGATGGTTAAAGGGCTGAAGACAAGAACTGGTTTAAACGAAGAGAGACTCAGGTGGGCAGCCGTGTTGGTCTGTAGCAGCAGAACAAAGTGAGAGTCTGGCAGAACTTTTAAGGCCAACCAAGTTTTATTCAAGGTATAAGCCAGGGGTGGCCATACTGCAGCTTGGGAGCCACATGTGGCTCTTTCACTATGGAAGTTTCACACATATTGTGCAGTTCTCAAAGCCCCGACTGTCCCATTGGCCAGCTTCGACAAGGCATTTGTCTCTTTAAATCATTTTTCCAAACCAAGCCACCTGGTTTGTTAAAGCTGCTTTCTTTCCACCTCTCTCTCTGTCCTCCCTCCCCACCTTCCTTTCTTCCTCCCTCAGACATCTGACATTCATTTGTGGCTCTCAAACATCTGATGCTTATTATATGTAGCTCTTCCATAAAGCAAGTTTGGCCACCTCTGATATAAGCTCTCATCAGGTAGCCGGCTCGAGGTTGACTCAGCCTTCCATCCTTCCGAGGTCAGTCAAATGAGTCCCCAGCTTGCTGGGGGGAAAGTGTAGATGACTGGGGAAGGCAATGGCAAACCACCCTGTGAAAAAGTCTGCCGTGAAAACGTGGTGAAAGCAACGTCAGCCTAGAGTTGAAAACGACTGGTGCTTGCACATGGGACTACCTTTACCTTTTTACATGCACACTGCAGCTTATATTCAGAATTAAACGTCATTGGTGTTAAAGGGGCCACTGGACTCAAACTTTGTTCTGCTTTAAATGAAGAGATTGTCCATCACCCACCTGTCAGTGATTCTGCAGTGCTTTCGTCCAACTCTGCAGCTTGTCTATACCGCATGGAAGCCTCCTTCCATTTCCCTTGAAGGCTCAGTTGATATCCTAATTCATTCACAACCCGGGCATCCGTGTGTATTAGTCTGCTGCAGGAGTTTCTAATGAACGCATGCGCTTCCTGCAGGATTTCTTGATTCTTTCCAGACTAGAAGGAAACACAAGAACATAAGAGAAGCCATGTTGGATCAGACCAATGGCCCATGCAGCCCAACACTCTGTGTCACACAGTGGCCAAAAAAACCCAAGTGCCATCAAGACGTCCATCAGGGGGGCCAGGACACTAGAAGCCCTCCCACTGTTGGCCCCCCAAGCACCAAGAATACAGAGCATCACTTGCCCCAGTTCCAACAATACGCTGTGGCTGATAGCCACTGATGGACCTCTGCTCCATATGCTTATCCAAACCCCTCTTGAAGCTGTCTATGCTTGTAGCCGCCACCTTCTGTGGCAGTGAATTCCATGCGTTAATCACCCTTTGGGTGAAGAAGTACTTCCTTTTATCAGCAATTTCATTGAGTGTCCACGAGTTCTTGAATTGTGAGAAAGGGAGAAAAGTATTTCTTTCTCTGCCTTCTCTATCCCGTGCATAACCTTGTAAACCTCTATCATGTCACCCCTCAGTCAACGTTTGACAAGAACAGACTGATAAGGGATGTGTTTGAGACACAGCTGAGCTCCACAGCAGAGGATAAGTCTCAAACAAGTTAAGAAATCAAAAAAAGCAAACTAAAAATAATATGGATGGGATTACCTTGAAAAGGAAACATTTTCCCACACTGATCCAAGCTAACAAATTTCTTTTGGGTGTGGGAAGCATAACATTTCAAATGGAGAAGGACTCAAGGATTTTAAGGTAAGAATGCAGTAAGTGGCAATTTAGAAAGATGAGCCGTATTAACTGCTAAGATTAGCGGGCCCTTACCAGCCGACTGACCGCAAGGATTTTTTTAAGATGAAGTTCTGCTCTGTGAGGTTCTTTCATCTCCAAAGCACTGATGAATTCTTTGAGTTGTTGCAATGCCTGTATTGAAAGCATAAATATTATTTCGAAGTCAGAAAGACTGTTGTTTCTTAGATCCAATTTTTTTTTAAAATGGCATGCCATAACTTGATTGAGATCGCAGTGGAAAGTGCCGTCAAGACCCAGGCGGCTTACGTTACCACCAGCGTTCCCTCTAAGCTGAGTTAGTGTGAGCTAGCTCAAAGTTTTTTAGCCTCTGGGGCACACATTTTTGCCTTAGCTCAGGAAAAATGGCCCCAAATTTATGCGGTAGTTCACAACTCTAATGCCGGTAGCTCACAAAGTGGAATTTTTGCTCACAAGACTCCACAGCTTAGAGGAAGTGTTGGTTACGACCAGCCCATAGGGCTTTCAAGGCAAGAGATGTTCAGAGGTGGCTTGCCATTGCCTGCTTCTGGGTAGCAGTCCTGGAGTTCCTTGGTGGTCTCCCATCCAAATACTAACCAGGGTCAGCCATACTTAGATCTGATGAGATTGGGCCAGCCAGCTGAGGGCATGAGCCAGTTAGTTATTTCCAGGGGTGGAATTCTAGCAGGAGCTTCTTTGCATATGAGGCCACACACCCCTGATGCAGCCAATCCTCCAAGAGCTTACAAAGAAGAGCCTTGTAAGCTTTTGGAGGATTGGCTGCATCAGGGGTATGTGGCCTCATATGCAAAGGAGCTCCTGCTAGAATTCCACCCCTGGTTATTTCCAATCAACTCAGGGAAGGGGTGGGGAATTGATAACCTTTGCAGTCCTATGTAACTCTGCACTCTCCAGTATAAGTCAATTACCCCTGTAGTGTTTCATGCCTGGATGACTTGTAGTTCGAGGTAAATGGCAGTATATACCCTGAGGGCATGAGAGTCGCTTTTACCCCCAACCCCAGGCAGGCTGGGAAAACGAACACTGTATTTTTTTTCCTTTACTTATATTTTTCTCCATTTACTTATATTTTTCTCCGTAAGATCTTTGCTGTTCTATTGCTTACTGACAAAGATAAATGCTTAATAAAGGATTGTTTCCCAACCTCCCACCCCCAGGAGCTACTGGCCTAGTTAATTCCACCTCCACTTACTGTCTTTCTGATACCTGCCCCACCAAGTACACTTGTTACCTGAGCAAGGCTTAAAGCTTTCCTTCCTAACCATGAGGGTTCTCAGTTTTTCTATAGAGCCAGTTTGGTGTAGTGGTTAAGTGTGCGGACTCTTATCTGGGAGAACCGGGTTTGATTCCCCACTCCTCCACTTGCACCTGCTGGAATGGCCTTGGGTCAGCCATAGCTCTGGCAGAGGTTGTCCTTGAAAGGGCAGCTGCTGTGAGAGCCCTCTCCAGCCCCACCCACCTCACAGGGTGTCTCTTGTGGGGGGAAGGAGATTGCAAGCTGCTCTGAGAGAGAAGGGCGGGGTATAAATCTGCAATCTTCTTCTCAACCATCTGACATCCAGATGTGTGCCCGATTGCTGCTGCTTCATGACCCATCGCAGGTTGGTTCTGAGTAACTTTCCTGATTCATCTCATCTAACCCCCCCCTCCCCCTGCCACCTGTGTTTCGCGTGGCTTTTGTCCACATGGCTTTCGTCCAGAATTCCCGGCAAAGCCTCTTTGATTATCCACCCTCTTTCTCGAATAGAAGAGTTGGTCAGACGCAGCCTGGAATATTCTGATGCACAGAGCAAGCATTTCTAGAGAGCTGAGGGCCTGGAAGAATGTTAGCAAACGTATCGATACTCACCAAATCCATATTCCCGGTCATAGCGAGATGATATACCACGGTATACTGGAGCGCATCGATATCATTGGCATCTTTGGTTAGAATTCTTAAAAAATATTATACAAAGATATTACACAGCAAAATCAATCACAGATCAAGAAGGTAACCTCTGCTAGAGCAGCCAAGGCTTTTAGAGACTGTGTGATGTGGTAGTTATAATGTCAGCCTAGTACCCTGAACCTCTTTGGGTGACCCGAGGTCGATCAGCGTCTCTCTGCTTGGCCTACAAGCTTATTGCAAGCACGACTTTATTTTGAGCAGGAACGCACAGGACTGCATTCCCGGCTGGCTTGGCATCAGGGAGTGTGGCCTGATATGCAAATGGATTCCTGCTGGGCTTTTTCTACCAGAAAAGCTCTGTGTTAAGCAATGGTGACATCAGGGGGTGTCGCTTAATATGCAAATGAGTTCCTGCTGGGATTTTTCTACAAAAAAAGGCCCCAATTGCAAGTATAAAATGAACTGGGGGTAGACAGAGCATCACAGGCAGAGAGCCAGTTTGGTGTGGTGGTTGTGTGTGGACTCTTATCTGGGAGAACCGGGTTTGAAGAAGAAGAAGAAGAAGATGATATTGGATCTATATCCCGCCCTCCACTCCGAAGAGTCTCAGAGCGTCTCACAATCTCCTTTCCGTTCCTCCCCCACAACAGACACCCTGTGAGGTAGATGAAGATATTGGATTTATATCCCGCCCTCCACTCCGAAGAGTCTCAGAGCGTCTCACAATCTCCTTTCCCTTCCTCCCCCACAACAGACACCCTGTGAGGTAGATGAAGATATTGGATTTATATCCCGCTCTCCACTCTGAAGAGTCTCAGAGCGGCTCACAATCTCCTTTACCTTCCCCCCCACAAAAGACACCCTGTGAGGTAGATGAAGATATTGGATTTTTATCCCACCCTCCACTCCGAAGAGTCTCAGAGGGGCTCACAATCTCCTTTCCCTTCCTCCCCCACAACAGACACCCTGTGAGGTAGATGAAGATACTGGATTTTTATCCTGCCCTCCACTCCAAAGAGTCTCAGAGTGGCTCACAATCTCCTTTCCCTTCCTCCCCCACAACAGACACCCTGTGAGGTGGGTGGGGCTGGAGAGGGCTCTCACAGCAGCTGCCCTTTCAAGGACAACCTCTGTGAGAGCTACAGCTGACCCAAGGCCATTCCAGCAGGTGCAAGTGGAGGAGTGGGGAATCAAACCCAGTTCTCCCAGATAAGAGTCCGCACATTTCACCACTACACCAAACTGGCTCCCCACTCCTCCACTTGCAGCTGCTGGCATGGCCTTGGGTCAGCCATAGCTCTGGCAGAGGTTGTCCTTGAAAGGGCAGCTGCTGCGAGAGCCCTCTCCAGCCCCACCCACCTCACAGGGTGTCTGTTGTGGGGGAGGAAGATAAAGGAGATTGTGAGCCACTCTGAGACTCTGAGATTCGGAGTGGAGGGCAGGATATAAATCCAATATCATCATCATCAATCTGAACTCACAGAAGTGAGGGTGATTTTAAAATGCAACAACCACTGGTATATAGAACTAGAAAAGTGGCTGAACCCTTTGTTGATGACAAAATTTACAAAATAGGGCCACCCTCGGACAAGTTATTTGTTTTACAGACAGGGTGCCCAGCTAAGGAGAAAGATATACTTTTGTAAATGAAGCAAAATGGAAAGAAAGAAGAAAAACCCTCCCCAGCTAGCTGGATGAGGACTAAATATTTCCAGAAGTGATGGAATGTTGAGAGCAATGGAGTACCATTTCAAAAGGGTGGGGGGGTAATCAACCTGCCCAAGCATTTGAGAACATAGAATTGGGCTGAGGATGGGCAATCTCCTGCCCCTCTGAGCAGTGCAAAGAAAAAGGGAGCTGATGTGACATCATGCCTGTAACGCCACGGCAGTCTAGTAGTCTCTGGAAACTCTATGGTAAAACCTGGACGTTGCATCAGTTTTCCCCAGTATAATATAGTGGTTTCAATGCATGCAAGAGACGAAGTAGTAGTGAGCATAGCTCCTTTATTAAGTGCAGCATGGCAATGGCTGAACTCTAAGATTGGTGAACTGGGCCAATGGAGTCAACTATATACACATCCAGGTTCCTGCGCAAGCACACCATTGGATCATCCAAACCAGCAAGGGGTCTGTGATTGGAGCAGAGCATCAGGGATTTGGATCCTACTGCCCATTGTTCCTGAGTCCCCAAGCTCAGGCCTAAAGGCTCCAATGAGCCAGGCAGGAACGCCATTACAATATAACAACATTAGTTCATATACACAACACTCATGAAGTCCTAGGAATCCTCTCTAGGAATCAATGGAAATTCTGATTTTACCAGAGAGTTTCTGGCCATTCCTAGAGAGACATACCATCACTACCAGGTTTTCCCCAGAAGTGATGTCACGCCATCACTGACAACTGGCCCTTAATGCCCTCTGTCTCCTGCTGGTTGCTAGGCAACCCTAGCTCTCCTGGAGGGAGAGCATTGGGGGTAGCGGGGTGGGATTTCCAGATTGTACTGTTACATTTTAAGTAACCATGTCACATAGAGATTTCCTGTTTCTTTATGATTTAAAATGACTCCTTACCTTTTACTTTCTTCTATACTTTGTTCCCAGTCTTGTAATGCTAAATGTAGCCTCATCTTGGTGACAAGGGCTGGTGTGAAGTAAGGAAAAGTCACCACTAACTGGCTGATTATTTCCAGAGCACCCGGATAATTTTGTTGCACAATAAAATAAGTTGCCTATGGAGAAAGAGGGCAGGGGAAAGGCATTTGCAAAAGATGCCTCTATGGCAATGTCCTGATGAAGGCAATTGCCTGTCCCATCTGCAAGACATATCAACACAAGAAGAGCCACATTGGATCAGACCAGCGGTCCATCGAATCCAGCATCCTGTCTTACACAGTGGCCAGTCAGTTCCTCTGGATAGCCAACACCAGGGCACAGAGACCGAGACCTTCCTAAGAGCATCAGAAGAGCTCTGCTGGATCAGACCAGTGGTCCATCGAATCCAGCATCCTGTCTCACACAGGGGCCAGTCAGTTCCTCTGGATAGCCAACACCAGGGCACAGAGACTGAGACCTTCCTAAGAGCATCAGAAGAGCTCTGCTGGATCAGACCAGTGAAGGTCCATCAAGTCCAGCATCCTGTCTTACACAGTGGCCAGTCAGTTCCTCTGGATAGCCAACACCAGGGCACAGAGACCGAGACCTTCCTAAGAGCATCAAAAGAGCTCTGCTGGATCAGACCAGTGGTCCATCGAATCCAGCATCCTGTCTCACACAGTGGCCAGTCAGTTCCTCTGGATAGCCAACACCAGGGCACAGAGACCGAGACCTTCCTAAGAGCATCAGAAGAGCTCTGCTGGATCAGACCAGTGAAGGTCCATCAAGTCCAGCATGCAACCACGGAGCTTCGAAGACAGCAGAGCCAGATTGCCCTTCACAGTGGTTTACCTCTGCCCAGGGTTAGCAACTCCGCAGGGTAAATTCTAGAAGAAAAGAGAGGTTCTGTGACTTTGCTTAATGGGGCAACCGCAGGATTTACTAGGGACAGGAATTTCATTTTTTTTTAAAAAAAAAAATTAACTTGAATTTTACAAAGCCCCAAGTGAGCCGTTGTCACTTCTGATATTAACAAATAATCAAATTTTTATTCTTTGACTAAATAATAATGAAGAGTCTCAAAACATTTGTGGTACGTGTTGAATTTAGGATGTGGGGAGTGAAATCTTACACAAAGTTAGATGAACAGAGGCTTATTTATCTCACTGAGCTCCAGGGAGCCTAAGTAGGGTTGCCAATCCCCAAGCAGGGGCAGGAAATCGCCTGGTTTGGAGGCCCTCTCCCCGCTTCAGGATCATCAGAAAACGGGGGGGGGGGGGGATGTCTGCTGGGCACTCCATCATTCCCTATGGAGATCGATTCCCATAGGGTATAATGGAGAATTGATCTGCGAGTATCTGGGGCTCTGGGAAGGCTGTTTTGAGGTAGAAGCACCAAATTTGCAGCATAGTATCCAGTGCCTCTCCCCAAAATACCCTCCAAGTTTCAAAAAGTTTGGACGAGGGGGTCCAATTCTATGAGCCCCCAAAGAAGGTGCCCCTATCCTTCATTATTTCCAATGGAGGGAAGGCATATAAAAGGTTAGTGGTCCATTTAAATGTGATGGTCAGAACTCCCTTGTTCAATGATGTTTGTCACAACCTTGCTCCTGGCTCCACCCCCAAAGTCTCCTGGCTCCACCCCCGAAGTCCCCAGATATTTCTTGAATTGGACTTGGCAACCCTAAGCCTGAGTCCTCAGAGGATGAGGCCATAAGACTCTTGGGCTAAGACTTGCACAAGCCCTACATCTCTGCCTTAGGTCCTAATGGACCTGGGCACCACCACATCTCTGGTGATGGAAAGTGCTGTCAAGTCCCAACTGACTTACAGCAACCATGGAGGGTTTTCAAGGCAAGAGACACTCGGAGGTGGTTTGCCTCTTGACTTCATCGGTGGTCTCTCATCCAAATGCTAGCCAGGGCCAACCCCGCTTCACGGACAAGACCTGACGAGATAAGGCTAGCCTGGCCCATCCAGGTTAAACAGCCGCATTGCTAAAATGAACAAAAAAAGAGCACCGCATCTTTCGAAGGAAACCAAAAGGCAAGGAATCCGTTTACCTTTCCCATCATCCCAAATATATCTGCGTTGTCTTGTATTCCTTCGTCCAGATATTTAATCGACTTCTTAACTGAGTACTGCTTGTCGGATGTAACGTAGATCCAACCTTTCAAAATAAGGCCCTGCAAATTAAAAAAACAAAACAAAAAATCCACATGGGCAACATAAAGAAGTTATAAATGTCAGCTGTTTGGGAGCTGCTAGGCATGAATGTCAGATGTTTGAGAGCCGCAACACAGAAGGGAAGGGAAGGGAAGGGAGGGGAGGGGAGGGGAGGGGAGGGGAGGGGAGGGGAGGGGAGGGGAGGGAGGAAGGAAGGAAGGAAGGAAGGAAGGAAGGAAGGAAGGAAGGAAGGAAGGAAGGAAGGAAGGAAGGAAGGAAGGAAGGAAGGAAGGAAGGAAGGAAGGAAGGAAGGAAGGAAGGAAGGAAGGAAGGAAGGAAGGAAAATAAGTGGGAGGAGGAAGAGAGCGGTGGAAAGAAAACAACTTTAAATGCATTCTCCAAGCTGTGGGCTGGTTTGGCTTGGAAAAGTGATTTAAAAGAGGCAAATGCCTTCTCCAAGCCAGCTGACGAGGCAGTGGGGGCTTCGCGAGCCATAGTTTGGCCACCCCCGATGTAGAACAATATACTGATGTTACTTTAGAAGACTGTGTGCGTGCGTTCTTTCTCTCTGGGCATGAGTTCCTCCTCAGCCGAACAGATGGTTTGGGGAGGGGAAGGACTTCAGGGTATAATGGTTGGCATTCTCAGTTCCGCCAGCACGGAACAGCTGTTGCAGCGGCTGGGGTAATAGGAGATGCCTGGAATCCCTCCCCTTCTATAAACAAACAGGTGATTAGTGCTGTCAGAATGTACAGTGCTGACCATCTGTTTGGTGAGGTAGAAACACACCAGAATCACAGGGCACACATCTTTAAGTGCTAACACACACAAAAACTGTTTTGTGGGTTGGATCTCGATCTACAGAGTGATACAGTTTTGGAAGGTCCTGTCTGCCTATGGATCTTGCTAGCGTTCGATTTGGAAACACCTGGAGACTTTGAGAGTGGAGTCCAAGGAGGGAAGGTTTGGGGATGGGAAGGACTTCAATGGGGTAGAATCTCTGTTGCCTGGTGATCAGCCGTGATCCCGGGAGATCTCCAGCCACCTCCTGGAGGCTTGGCAACTAAATGAAATACACAGGGAGGGGGGGGGGACAAAAAGGCTGAGCCGCTGTGCAAAAATGTCCCATGAACTAAGCACACTGAAGATTAGAACGGCTTATCTAATATAGTAAACAATTACAAAAATATTTTCCTTTTATACAACAAAACTTCTTGCGGAAACAGAACAGGCGCACGCAGGAAGGATAAACTTTCCGATACAAATCAACGCTCCCTTTGGTAGGCTTTTTCAAAGCTAAATAGCAATAAAATACATTTCAATAACCAGATCCTTTTTGTTTTTTCACCTCCTGGAGGCTGGCAACCCTATCACCCTTGCTGGATCGCAGCGCCTGCGCTCTATTAACCTTCATGCCACTTGTTACTTCCAGACATAGAGCATATTGAAATTACAGTTCAAAGTTCAGGTGGGGGTTTCTTAATGTGAACGGCTTGACTGACTCTACCTCTCTGGCGCTATTGGATATTTGCAGCATTTTGTCAATATACTCCTTGGCATTGTCGTTCTGATCGATCAGCCACAGAAACAATGCAGCGTAATACCAGGCATTGCTCCCGGCAGTTTTCCGCAGGTCCTGTAATTTGCTCTCTAACTCCAAAACAGCAGAGGAATCTGAAAGCAGAGAAGAGACATGGAAGTACATATGATTTCTCCCCGCCCCCCTCCCCGCTAGCTTTACTTACGCTACAACTAGGATATACATATCCTTTTGTGATTTACCTAGATTTGCAGAAACACCATTTGGCAAGGAACTTTATTACCTTTAATGGCTATCCAGACCAAACGGCCAAGCCACACTGTTTTTTGTGACCATGGGATCAGTTAGTTTGCCTCTGAATCAACAAACTGCATGTATTCCAGCCGCTATACCTGATCCCCTCGTCTGATGAAGTGTACTTAGAGAGCACACAGCTTACGTTCTAAATAAAACTTGGTCTTAAAGGTGAAACTTGACTCCTGCTTTGTTCATCTCACAAGTCACTCCAACAAGGAAGTTCCCAGGGTTGTTCTACAAACAGAAGCTCAATGGCAGAGGAAGGGTGGGCTCAGGAAAACATGCAGGGAAAATCTGTGCCAGTTAGATATCTCAGAGAATCGGGCAGTGTAAATTCTCCCCACCAACTTTTACATCAGTCTTTCCACCAAACTTTATTCAGTCCACTTTATGTATCCATAAAGACGTATTCCTTCAAAATAAACTCGTGATGCAAAATTCACCCTCTGAATATTTGGGAGGTGTTAAATACTGGGTTCGATACACGAGGAGGCACTAGCCAGTTTGGTGTAGAGAGAGCCAGTTTGGTGTAGCGGTGAAGTGTGTGGACTCTTATCTGGGAGAACAAGGTTCAATTCCCCACTCCTCCACTTGCAGCTGCTGGAATGGCCTTGGGTCAGCCATAGGTCTTGCAGAGCTGTCCTTGAAAGGGTAGCTTCTGAGAGAGCTCTCTCAGCCCCACCCATCTCACAAGGTGTCTGTTTTGGGAGAGGAAGGTAAAGGGGATTGTGAGCCACTCTGAGACTCTGAGATTCGGAGTGGAGGGTGGAATATAAATCCAATATCTTCTTCTTCATGTTGATCACAGCTCTTTACTGATTATACAGCATGGTGACTGGAAAACAAAGACTGGTGAACTGGGCCAATGGGGCCAACTATATACAGCTCAAGTTCCCTCGCTAAAACGTCATTGAACCATGACGTTCCCTCCTTCCCTCCAACATTTGATGTTCATGTCTTGCTGCTCTCAAACTCTAATGTGGTTCTTACATTAAGCAACTTTGGCCACCCCTGCATTCAGTGCTTTATGCTAACTAAATGAAGCATTTTATGTTCCTAAAGAAACAAAACAAATTTAGGTCTGATAGAGATGTATTGCATGCATTTAATTTTTTCCCCAAATGTCATTTTTTTCATTGGGGGGGGGATATTTAAACTTTAAAATTTCTGAAGAGTTAACATCTCTTCTAATAACGGAATAACTCACCAACAATTTCACATTTCTGGTGTGCATGAATGAGTCCCAGGATGCAGCCTAACGAGACATCTATATGGTGTTTCTGGGCATTCTCGAGCAGAGAGATGCTTTCTTGGATCCGGCCTGTAAAGATGTCACATCACCCGATCGATTAGTCATTTGCAATCATCAATGGGCCATGGCCCACAGTGCTTACTGGCTGGGCTTGGTAGCCAGTCATCATTTTCTATCAGCCAGGTGTGAAATCTGATCTCTCAAGGGTTGCCAGCTTCCAGGTGGGACCTGGAGATCTCCCAGAATTACAATTGATCTGCAGGCCATGCAGATCAGTTCCCCTTAGTGCTACCAAACTCCAGGTGTCACTTAAGAGATCTTCTGCTATTACAACTGATGGCTAGATGACCAGGACAGCTCCCCTGGAGAAAATGGCTACTCTGGAGGGTGGACTTTATATGGCATTATACCCTGAAGTCCTTCCCCTACCAAACCCTGAAATCCCCAGGATCTCCTCCCAAATCTCCAGGTTTTCCCAACTAGGGCTGGCCCTGCCATGAGGCAAGCTAGGTGAGTGTCTAGGGCACTGGCCTTATGGGGGCACCGAATTGGGCACCCCCGGCCCGTAGTCACAGGGGGGAAAGCCGGGGGACACCGCCCCTCCATTCAACCCCCCATTAAAGCTCTGTGGCCCCTCTGTTGGGCCGAGACCCCAACTGATTGGTGGGTAAAGCTGCTGCAGCGGCTTCCACTCCCCTCCCCTCCTGCAGCTCCGCCCCCCCCCCACGGCGCCTCCTCCTCCTCCCTCCTTCATACTTTTAAGGCCCAGGGAAGGAGTGGTGAAGCACTGCTCAGGGCTCTTTAAAAGGCAACCCCCGTTGCCGATCAGCTGATTGGTGGGTAAACTGGTGCAGAAGACTGACTGCTGGGCTCCTATGTCCCTCTGAGAGAGCCAGTTTGGTGTAGTGGTGTAGGGGTTAAGTGTGCGGTCTCTTATCTGGGAGAACCAGGTTTGATTCCCCACTCCTCCACTTGCACCTGCTGGCATGGCCTTGGGTCAGCCATAGCTCTGGCAGGGGTTGTCCTTGAAAGGTCAGCTGCTGGGAGAGCCCTCTCCAGCCCCACCCACCTCACAGGGTGTCTGTTGTGGGGGAGGAAGGTAAAGGCGATTGTGAGCCGCTCTGAGACTCTTCGGAGTGGAGGGCAGGATATAAATCCAATATCTTCATCTACCTCACAGGGTGTCCTGTTGTGGGAGGGGAAGGGAAAGGAGATAGTGAGCTGCTCTGAGGCTCTTCGGAGTGGAGGGCGGGATATAAATCCAATATCTTCATCTACCTCACAGGGTGTCTGTTGGGGGGGAGGAAGGTAAAGGAGATTGTGAGCCCCTCTGAGACTCTTGGGAGTGGAGGGCGGAATATAAATCCAATATCTTCATCTACCTCACAGGGTGTCTGTTGTGGGGGAGGAAGGGAAAGGAGATTGTGAGCCGCTCTGAGACTCCTCAGAGTGGAGGGTGGGATATAAATCCAATATCTTCATCTACCTCACAGGGTGTCTGTTGTGGGGGAGGAAGGGAAAGGAGATTGTGAGCCGCTCTGAGACTCTTCGGAGTGGAGGGCGGGATATAAATCCAATATCTTCTTCTTCTTCTTCTCTGATGCGCTTTTTCGGTGGGTTGCTCACTGCTGCTGCTGCCCACAGAGCTGATCGTGAGCATACCAGAGAGGCATAGGAGCAGCGCTTCGCCGCCCCTTCCCTGGGCCTGAAAAGTTTGAAGAAGGGAGGAAGGAGGAGGCACCGCGGGAGGGGGGGGGGTGGCAGAGCCACAGGAGGGAAGGGGGCGGCCGCTGCTGCTGCAGCGTTTGACGCGCCCCCATCTAAAATTTTATCCGCTAGGCCCCCCCCACCAAAATTTTTCTGGCTATGGGTCTCGGGCACCCCCATGTGACTCTGATGTTATCAGTGTTTGGGGGGGGGGGCAGAAATTAGCCTTGCCAAGGGTGAACTCTATTATACGCCATCAAGTCTCTACCCTCACCGAACCCCACATCCCCAGGCTTCATTCCCATATCTTCAGGAATTTCCCAACCCAGTTGGCAAGTACATCCCTCCACGATATTGATAATGATAATAAGCATAAACCTTTCATGTAGAAAGAAAATTAGAGTATTTCAAATCAGAAGCATTCATTTCTCTCCTAGAACAAATACGACAAGTTTTCTCTACTTCAAACACGGGGAGGGGGTGGGGACAAAACATTCAGTAAGATTGTCTGAAAAGCTTTTAAATGGCACATTAGTTCCAATTTTCATCTCGGTTTTCAAAAGAACTCTTCTGTTAAACTGAAGCAGCATAAAGAAGAAGAACCACTGTAAAACCAGTTATATGACATGAGCAGGGCTTTTTTTGTAGCAGGACCTCCTTTGCATATTAGGCCACACCCCCTTATGTAGCCAATCCTCCTGAAGCTTACAGTTGGCTCCTGTACAAAGAGCCATGTAAGCTCCAGGAGGATTGGCTACATCAGGGGGGTGTGGCCTAATAGGCAAAGGAGTTCTTGCTACAAAAAAAAAAAGCCCTGAGCTGAGCAGCAGCTAGACACAAGAACATGCCAGCGATCAACCTGGCTCTTCAGGATTGCCAGATTGCTTTAAAAATATACCAGACACACCGAGCCCAAATGCAAACAGTGCAAAACATGCTCTTTGCACTGGGAAGAGCACCTCCCCAACCTCAAAATGGTGAAGGGTGCTGCCTGGCATTTGAGCATGGTGCCACCTTCTTTGCGCCCAAATAGCATGCTTCACGATGCCAGTTAACCTGGACAGGCTGCCAGATAACCCAGACAGTCCAGTCTTTTCACTGACTGTTTGGGAAGAAATACCAGACATTTAAATGTTTGGCATTTTTTGTTATTTTCTCATACAGTCACTGGAAAGAATGGAGTGTCCGGATCAACACTGGAGAGTTGGCAACCTTATTTCTGCACGGAGCTCTTGCTCTGCTTTTGGCCCTTGCCCAACCTCAGTGAATCTACTTGGCTTGTTAGCCTTTTGTAGGGCCTGTAAAACAGAGCTGTTCCACCTGGTTTTCGGATGAGGCAACGGGCATCTTTCTATAAGGTCAGTTGGCCTCCCCTGTCAAGCATGATATTTCTGATTATTAATTTAGTATGCATTCTGTGCTCATACCTCCCCCCTCCCTTTCCTCTTTCCCTCTTTTCTGAATAAAGACTTCTCTTCAAAGTTCCCCCCACCTGTTGAATCTCAAGGATGCAGGATATGCAAGTAATCTTCCTATTGTAAAGCAGAAATGCCTCTCCCCCGAGTTCCCATACACATCAGCAAGCCAGGAATGTGCGGGAAACAGGAGATGTTGTAGTACCCAAATGAATAGTTGATAGTATGCTTTGAACCCCCTATGCAATTCACATCTGTATGTTATGCTTTTGAAGTTATCTGAACTTTGCCTTTGCAGTAGCCTTTAAGGTGCTATGCTGTGTAACATTCTGTATCACTTCCAAGGTATTGTTCCTTGGAGCAAGTATTGGATTATCAATAAAACGAGTCTTTGATTTAAACAATAAGCTCGATTATTCGAAATACCGATGCTTGACATCCCCTACTGTACTGCTGTAAAAGCAACGTCACCCCAGAGTTGGAAACGACTGGTGCTTGCACAGGGGACTACCTTTACCTTTTTTTTAATCTATGACTTAGAATTTCAAGTTATAGGTAGGGTGGCGAGAACACAGTCTATACAGGGCAGCATTCTATAGTCCGTGTCTAAAGGCTATTTCTTTCCACTCTTTACCAAGAAATAAGGTTCCAATCGCCTTGAAGAATAGCAGCACAGGATCATAAGCATGCTTCGCCAGTTCTATATTTGTCAAGTGAATGATGTGGTTGAAGTATTTTTCTTGAGCATAGTAGACAATCTTAGCCTGAACAGGGTGAGAGAAGACAAAAATGCTAGTTTTTTTGTTCAATTCAGTTGACAGCTAACTGTAACGATGAAAATAATAAAAGAGAAAAGTTGCCAATTTTTCAAGCATGGGATCTCCAACATGATGCCTCATGGGTGCCATGGCATCCTCCAACACCTTACCTGATGCCCACCAAGTGTTTTTAGAAAGTGGACAGGGTAGGAGATGCCAGCCTCCAGATGGGACCTGGGGATCCCTCAGAATTACAGCTCATCTCCTGGCAGCATAAATCAGTTCCCTTTTTTAAAAAATGGATGCATTGGAGGGTGGATTTTATGGCACTGTACCCCATTAGATCTTCCCGGGCTCCATCTCCAAATCTCCAGGAGTTTCCCAGTCTACATCTGTCAATCTTACTCCCCCACCCCCCACCAGTGGCTAAGGGAGTAGGGCTGCCAATTCCCAGGTGGGGGCAGGGGACCCCCCCCCAGTTTGGAGGCCCTCCTCCCACTTCAGGGTTATCAGAAAGCGAGGGGGGGGGGATGTCTGCTGGGCACTCCACTATTCCCTATAGAGACAAATTCCCATAGGGTATAATGGAGAATTGATCTCTGTAGAGGCTGTTTTTTGAGGTAGAGGCACATTTTCAGAACACTATCCAGTGCCTCTCCTCAAAACACCCTCCAAGTTTCAAAAAGATTGCACCAGTGGGTCCAGTTCTGTGAGCCCCAGATGAAGGTGCCCCTATCCTTCATTATTTCCAAACGGAAGGAAGGCATTTAAAAATTGTGTAGTCCCTTCAAATGTGATGGCCAGAACTCCCTTTGGAGTTCAGTTGTGCTTGTGACACCCATGCTCCTGGCTCCATCCCCAAAGTACCCAGATATTTCTCCGGGGAGATAGGTTGCCAACCCTTGACTGGCAAATTCCTGGAGATTTAGAATTGCTACCTGTAGAGATTTCACCTAGAATTTATTATACACCACAGAGCTTGCCCTCTAAAGCTGTCCTTTTCCCCAAGAGAACTAACCACTGTAGCCTGGAGAACAAAAAACTCCAGGCTACACCTGGAAGCTGGCAACCTGAGCTCCGGAGGGTATGATGTCATAGGGTTCACTCTCCAAAGCAGCCATTTTCTTGAGGGGAATTGAACCCTGCCACCTGGGGTAACTTGTGATTCCGGAAGATCTCCAGGCCCCACCTGGGGGTTGTAGGGTTGCCAATTTCCAGATCAGGGAAGGGGATCCCTGCGTTTGGAGGCCCTCCCCCACTTCAGGGTCATCAGAAAGCAAGGGGGGGGGAATGTCTGCTGGGCACTCCATTATTCCCTATGGAGACCGATTCCCATAGGGTATAATGGAGAATTGATCTGTGGGTATTTGGGGCTCTGGAGGGGCTGTTTTCTAAGGTAGAGGCACCAAATTTTCAGCATAGCATCCGGTGCCTCTCCTCAAAATACCCAATTTTCAAAATGATTGGACCAGGGTGTCCAATTTTATGCACCCCCAAAGAAGGTACCCCTATCCTGCATTATTCCAAATGGAGGGAAGACATTTAAAAGGTGTGCGGTCCCTTTAAATGTGATGGCCAGAACTCCCTTTGGAGTTCAATTATGTTTGTCACACCCTTGCTCCTGGCTCCTCCCCCAATGTCTCATGGCTCCACCCCCAAAGCCCCCAGAAATTTCTTGAACTGGATTTGGCAACCCTAGGGGGTTGGCAACTCTACCTGCGCTGCATGTAATGTCTGTCAGATAAACACCATCAACAAAAAACACAAACACGACCAGAAAAAAGCAGTAGACAAGCGGCACCTTTAAGACCAACTAAGTTTTATTCAGAATGTAAGCTTTCGTATGCTCTAGGCAGACTTCACCAGACAAAAATGGAATGGCAAGCAGTCCTAAATATAGAGAAATTGTGCCGTGAGTTGGTATGCGGAGTCATGGAAATGTTTTTAGCAGATTAAAAGAATCACAAGTTGGGGTCTGTGTTTGTTAGTTAGTGCTGTTAACTGGGCAGAAACAAGTGGAGGGTAATAAAAAGCAGACTGATGTCATAGGTGTGAAGTGCCATAAATCTGGGTCTCATTCTGGCTTTGTTAGTTCTGGATTTAAATAGAGGGCGTTAGTTTCTCAAGAGGTTAAAACATCATTCTAGTTTGCCATTAGAAAAAAAAGAATACATTAAAATATAGTCGAAGATGGGTTAGTATTAGGCTTCCCAACCCCCCCCCCCCCGCCCTGCCTCCGGAGGCTTCAGTCGCTGATTGAAAGGCTTCCTCTTGGGATGGGGTGTCTGTGTTACTTTGAAGAAGTTGGCAGCAACTCGTGAGTAGAGAGGCCAATCCCCCTTCAGTGTTGCCAGAAATGGAGGGGGGGGGGGAGTCTGCTGAGTACTTCATTATTCTCTATGTGGAGATCGATTCTCATAGGGTATAATCGGGAATTGATCTGGAGGTTTCGGGGGCTCTGGGGGCGCTGTTTTTTGAGGTAGAGGCACCAAATTTTCCAGATAGTATCTAGTGACTCTCCCCAAAGTATCCCCCAAGTTTCAAAACGATTGGACCATGGGGTCCAATTCTATGAGCCCCAAAAGAAGGTGCCCCTATCCTTCATTATTTCTTATGGAAGGAAGACATTTAAAAAGGTGTGCTGTCCCTTTAAATGTGATGGCCAGAACTCCCTTGGAGTTCAATTATGCTTGTCACACACTTGCTCCTGGCTCCGCCCCGATGTCTCCTGGCTCCACCCCCAAAGTTCCCAGATATTTATTGAATTGGACTTGGCAACCCTAGTTAGTATATATAATTAGATAAACAGCCAATATCCCTTATTTGAGTTTGTCTGATGAAGTCTGCTTAGCGCAGGGGTGTCGAACTTGTTTGTTATGAGAGCCAGATCTGACATAAATGAGACTTTGTTGGGCCAGGCCATGTTGGGCCATCGTTTGTGTACCTATTTAAGATTAGGTAGCAGACATATAAATTTATAAAGAACACAGAGAAACATGCTTAAAACGTTAGCACTCATTGGTCATAACAATGCTTTCTTTGTATTTCTCCCATGGGATCCAGGGAATGGGGCAAAGGAAGCTCTGGCTCTTTCCTTCCTTCCCCAGGAAAAGGAGGAGCCTCCGCCAATAGAAGGAAGAGAGGCTTGGCTCAGCAACTCTGCTGTGCAATTGAGAACTTGGCAAATCAAGAAAAAGATGATATTGGATTTATATCCCACCCTCCACTCCGAAGAGTCTCAGAGCGGCTCACAATCTCCTTTACCTTCCTCCCCCACAACAGACACCCTGTGAGGTGGGTGGGGCTGGAGAGGGCTCTCACAGCAGCGGCCCTTTCAAGGACAACCTCTGCCAGAGCTACGGCTGACCCAGGGCCATGCTAGCAGATGCAAGTGGAGGAGTGGGGAATCAAACCTGGTTCTCCCAGATAAGAGCCTGCCCTTTCAAGGACAACCTCTGCCAGAGCTGTGGCTGATCCAAGAGCATCCCAGCAGATGCAAGTGGAGGAGTGGGGAATCAAACCTGGTTCTCCCAGATAAGAGCCTGCCCTTTCAAGGACAATCTCTGCCAGAGCTGTGGCTGATCCAAGAGCATCCCAGCAGCTGCAAGCGGAGGAGTGGGGAATCAAACCCGGTTCTCCCAAATAAGAGTCCGCACACTTAACCACTACACCAAACTGGCTCCCAAGTAAGCTATTACTCCCCCCTTCCTCCCCCAGGGAGGAGCCTCAGCCAACGGAGAAAACTGGTTTTGTTCTGTAGCTCCTGTGCGATTGAGCAAGCCTTGCAGAGCCAGCTGTTACGCAGAAGGAAACAAGGTATAGGGAGAAGGAAGCAGATGACAGCCAGTTGCTTGGGGGGCTGACAGGAGACCTCCGGGGGCCTGACTCGGCCCCCAAACTGCATGTTTGACACCCCTGGCTTAGAGCACACGGAAGCTTACATTCTGGATCAAACTTAGTTGGTCTTAAAAGTACCCCTTGTCCACTGCTTTAGACCAACACGGCTGCCCACTTGGATCTAACCACCAGAACAATAAACTCTGGTCCAAAATACCAAGACTTGAGGGTCGGCGTCAGCCATGGGAACCCCTAACGCTTCCTCAGGGAAGGGGGGCGAAGGGCGGGGTTCAAACGGCCAACCGCCTAACGGCCAAAGCACACGCCACCTCGCCTCCGGAGCCACACCCCAACCGCCCAATCGCCAGCCGAGATCTCTAAGGCCACGCCTCTTCTCCTTTCCCATTGGCTGAGCAGCCAATACGATCCCGCCCCCTGCAGTCCGGGAAGCCCGCCCACGGAAGGGGCCCCGTCGGCTTCCCTCCCGTTGCCTAGCAACCGCCTCTCGCCGGGCCTTCGCGAGCAAGGACGCCGCACGCCCCGGCTCCTGCCGGCTAATGGAGTCTCTCCGCGCGCGCATGCGCAGGGGGCGCTGCAACGTTGGAGCTTGGCAGGAGGAAGGCTGAGGGGGGATGTTGAGGATGACGACGACGGCGGCGGGTCGGTGCTGCTCCTCCTGAGGCCGCCGCCTTCTTCTCCCCTTGTCGGCATGGGGCTGGGCTCGAGCTCCGAGGTTGCCGACGGGGGCTCCGAGGGCTATCATGTGCACGGGGTAAGGAGGCCGGGGGCGGCCCTGAGACTGGACGGGAGGCCACACGCCGGCATTGGGCAAGCACAGCCAAGCTGCATAGGCGGGAATCTGGAAGGCTGCTGGCTTTGCTTTTGCTGTTGCTGTTTTTTCCCCTGCCCTGTCCATCCAGGCTGACAATTGCCAGCCCCCAACTGAGGGTTGCCAAGTCCGGCTCAAGAAATATCTGGGGACTTTGGGGGGTGGAGCCGGGAGACTTTGGGGGTGGAGCCAGGAGCAAGGTTGCGACAAGCATCACTGAACTCCCATCACATTTAAAGGGAAAGAAAGCAAGCACCAGTCGTTTCCGACTCTGGGGTGACGTTGCTTTCACAACGTTTTCACGGCAGACTTTTTACAGGGTGGTTTGCCATTGCCTTCCCCAGTCATCTACGCTTTCCTCCCAGCAAGCTGGGAACTCGTTTTACCCACCTCAGAAGGATGAAAGGCTGAGTCAACCTCAAGCCGGCTACCTGAATCCAGCATCCGCCGGGATCGAACTCGGGTCGTGAGCAGAGAGTTCAGACCACAGTTCTGCAATACTGCTGCTTTACCACTCTGCTCCACGGGGCCGCACACCTTTTAAATGCCTTCCCTCCACTGGAAATAATGAAATATATGGGCACCTTTTGGAGGTCATAGAATTGGACCCTCTGGCCCAACCCTTTTAAAACTTGGAGGGTGTTTTGGAGAGAGGCTCTGGACGCTATGCTGAAAATTTGGTTCCTCTGTCTCAAAAAACAGATACCCAGATATCCGCGGATCAATTCTCCATTATTCCCTATGGGAATCGGTCTCCGTGGGGAATAATGGAGTGCCCAGCAGACATTTCCCTCCCCCTTCCTGCTTTCCAATGACCCTGAAACTGGGGGAGGGCCTCCAAAACAGGGAATCCCCTTCCCCCACCTGGGGAGTGGCAACCCTACTTGCTGCTCAGGTGGAGCCTCCAAGGACAGGAGCAGTCTGCCCTGAACCGGTTGACTGAATGTCTTGTCAGAGGCAGCAGCAAAAGGGCTCTTTCTCTGCTTAACTGGGAAGAAGTGGCTGCCGTTCGGAGCCCACGCACGTTGCATCTTAGGCAGAGAAGCGCAGGGGTTAATGCTTTTGGGAAAGCGTTTTTGTTTGCTACAAGGGGACGATTTTTTTTGTTTGCTACAAGCTGCTGGGGGTGGATGGCCGTTATCTGCTTGTGGGTCAGTTTCCCAGAGGCACCTGGCTGACTATTTCTTGTCTCCAAAGGAGCAAAAAATAGTAGACACCTCAAGGGTCATCTAGTTCAGACCCTGTACAAGGCAGCAAATTAACAAGTCCCCTTGTTAAAGCAGTGTAGAAACTTCACGTAAACCTTCTTTGGAGGTTTTTAAGCAGAAGCTAGATGGCCATATGACAGCAATGCTGATTCTGTGAACTTAGGCTGACGGCGGGAAGGAGGGCAGGAAGGGTTGCATCAGTGCTTAGTTCTCGTAGCCCTTTCTTACACGCCCAGGGAAATGCTGATTGTCGCTTTGGGGTCAGGAAGCAATTTGTCTCCAAGGATCCTGGAGGGTTTGCTGTTTTGTTTTTTGCCACCTTCTGGGTTTGGAGAAGGTGTCACTGGAGGTGCAGGGGGTGGTGTTTGTGAATTTCCTTCATTGTGTAAGGGGGTTAGACCCTAGAGGTCCCTTCCAACGTCATGATTCAATGAGATTAAGTATGTCTGAAGGTCTACCTTCTTGGGAGAGTTCCCAAGAATTCCTTGTAAGCCACTTGGAGTTCAAAAAAGGAAGAAACGTATATATAAATATAACCCAATAAACTCGATGGGGTTTTTGGTCTGAACCAGGAAGACATGTTTTAGTTTTAAGCCCATTATCACCTTAGAGACCAACAAGACTTTATGGATATAAGCTTTCAAGAATCAAAGCTCCCTTTATCAGTTTTGAAAGTTTATAAGAGAAGGCATGTTGGATCAGGCCAGTGGCCCATCCAGTCCAACACTCTGTGTCACATAAGAACATAAGAGAAGCCATGTTGGATCAGGCCAATGGCCCATCCAGTCCAACACTCTGTGTCACATAAGAACATAAGAGAAGCCATGTTGGATCAGACCAATGGCCCATGCAGCCCAACACTCTGTGTCACATAAGAACATAAGAGAAGCCATGTTGGATCAGGCCAATGGCCCATGCAGCCCAACACTCTGTGTCACATAAGAACATAAGAGAAGTCATGTTGGATCAGGCCAGTGGTCCATCCAGTCCAACACTCTGTGTCACACCGTGGCCTGTGTGTGTGTGTGTATACACACACATATATACACACACTGTGGCTAATAGCCACTGATGGACCTCTACTCCATATTTTTATCTAACCCCCTCTTGAAGGTGGCTATGCTTGTAGCCGCCACCACCTCCTGTGGCAGTGAATTCCACATGTTAATCACCCTTTGGGTGAAGAAGTACTTCCTTTTATCCGTTTTAACTTGACTGATCAGCAATTTCATCGAATGCCCACGAGTTCTTGTATTGTGAGAAAGGGAGAAAAGGACTTCTTTCTCTACTATACCCGTATATTGAACCCGAAAGCTTATACTGGACTTGATCTTTTCTCTTCTACTGCAGACCAACACAGGTACACTCAAACTGTGTTCTAAAGAAAAGTTCAGAGCTCCTAAATATTTGGATATTGTTCTTCTGAACATCCAAACATGTTACTCAGCTTCATCCTCCATATTTGAATATTCTGGATTGATACTGGGTTGTAAAATCTGGATTGTGTTTTGGACGGGGGAGGTTAATCCCCTTGTCCTGCTTGCGTGTGAATGCAGATATAAAACAGAGTAGGGAGGTGCACTTACGACATTGCATTTCTCACCTTCCCTCTCTGTCAGTTGTCCAGGGTGTACCTGTGGGTGAGAACAGCAAAGTCTTGGGATGTGGTCTTTTTGGTTTCAGGCCTGAGGCCAGGTTGTTCTTATTTGTTGTGGCACTTGGTCTTTTCTCCTTCATATCTCCTGAAAAAGTTTGATTTGGTTTTTACCAGTCGTGTATTTTTTTTTATAAAAGCGCTAGATGGACCCAGTGCGTGAACGATGATGTCACTGTTCCTTAATTTGAAGATGCTAATTGAGCTAAATCAACAAATAAACAGTGTTCAAAATGTGCCTGAGGATCTTCGCTCCTAGCACCAACGAATTGATATTATTAATTCTGCTTTCCAGCAGCAGTCCATAGTGAGAAACTAGAAATATACGGGAAGCAGATATGATGCGTGGTGCGATAGTCAGTGCCAAAGTTTGACAACTCAGCCACGTGCTCGATAGCAGTTCAGTCACAATAGTGATGCAGCTATTCTCCCTGTATTACAAGCTAAACAAAAAACTCCGTTTCAGCCCACTATTGCATTTAAAAAAGAGAACATCGCTGAACAGGAGTTGGGATTTCCTAATTAATGCTTCTCTGGCTAATAGGAGGAAACGATTTTGGCCTTTTGTTGCTGGTGCACTCTCTGAGAGGAGTCACCCCCTTGTTTGTTTAGTTCAAGCTCAGGTACGGATGGACCATTTTTTTGAAATATTTTTATCCTGGATTTTTCTGTTATGCAGAAGCTGTGAGCCTGGATTGCAGAAATAAGTTTGTGTTGAATGCCTGCTTTTAAAATGAGCTTTGCAGAAAATAGCTTTCTGTGTGGCTCCTGTCAGTTGGGAATCTGATAGCAGAACAGAATCAAGCATTATTATTATTATTAGTTTATTTATATTCCGCCCAGTCCCCCATTGGGGGCTCAGAGCGGAGTACAGCAAACAGAAATAAAATCACAATAAAATCATAATAAAACCAATTACAACATTCAAAGTGCAGCAAGATGATTCAGCAAGATGGCATGACAGCATGGTGGTATAGCACAAAGTAGTACCGCAATACAGCATCACAGTACAGTAGCGCAGCAGAGCAGTAGGGGGGGAGGCCAGTCGATCGATAACTAGATGCCCGCTACCGCATCCAAAGACCTGGCAGAGCAGCTCCATTTTGCAGGCCCTACGAAAAGCCAGCAAGCCAGGTAGGGTCCGGATCTCCAGAGGGAGCTGATTCCACCAGATTGGGGACAGGACCAAGAAAGTCCCGGCCCTGGTAGAGGCAAGACGGGCATCTCTTGGGCCCGGGACTATCAGAAGATCTTGGGAGGCCGAACGAAGCGACCTCCAGGGCGTATATGGGAGGAGACAGTCCCGTAGGTATGTTGGTCCCAGGCGACGCAAGGCCTTAAAAGTCAAAACTAACAACTTGAAACGGATCCGGTACTCTATCGGCAGCCAGTGCAGGTCACGGAGCGCTGGACGTACGCTCACCCGTACAGGTGATACAGTCAGCAGGCGAGCTGCCGCATTCTGCATCCGCTGCAGTTTTCGGATCAGTTTCAGGGATAGGCCAGCGTAGAGCAAGTTACAGAAGTCCAGCTTGGAAGTCCATCCACAGGATATAAACGGTTAAGAACCAAGGCCCTGTCCCTTGTGGTTGTGAAGAAGACACTGAAAATATAGGACTAGCACTAAAGAGCTCAGATGAACAAAGCAGGAGTCAAGTGGCGCCTTTGAAACCAGCAAGGTTTTATTCAGGACGTAAGCTTTCGTGTGCTGTACCCTTATTCCCTCGTCTGAAGAAGTGTGCTTTGAACACACGAAAGCTTATGTTCTGAATAAAAGTTTGTTGGTCTTAAAGGTGCCACTCGGCTCCTGCTTTGCTCAACTGCTTCAGACCACCACGGCTGCCCGCTTGGCTCTAAAGAGCTCAGATGTTTGTTGAGGACAGGAAAGACCTGCCACTGGTCACAGGATAGAGTGAAATCTCTCTGCCTGGCCCCTGGGACTTCTTGCATAGTTTCTTTCCCCCCTTTTTACGACGCCACAGTGTGTGTTGCCTGCCTAAGCCTGGCTTCTGCGCTATCCGTGCTGCCTGTTCCTGCCAACAAATACCCAGTTCCTTTCATAACCAGAGTCTTTGGAGTAGAATAAATTAGTATAAATCAGAATGCGTATAAATTAGCTTTGCGTGATTCTCCTAATGGAATTTGGGTTTGGGTGGAGTGGAGTGGAACATCCTGTGCTTTGCACCAAACGTATGTACAGCTGTGCATTCCTTTTATAACCCCTTGGTATACTTAAATCTTTCAATGTTGATTTTACTTACCCAGAGCATGGCTTCAGGGGACGTGCATAACGCTGTTGCATTGTTAAAGCTTCAGTAGGCCTTAGCCTGATCAGGACCTGGATAGAAAACTGCCTGAACCAATGAAAGGCAATCTCAGCATCCTCACGGAAGAGCAGGATGCTAGAAACAGGGATAGGAGGCAGGAGACCTGGCTGCTACTGTAAGTTTGTGAAGCCTTTAGGAAAGGTGGCACCTTATTGCTTATCCATTTTGGCACCTGAAAGGATTTATGTTGCTTTCTTGCGGATGTCAAGGGATGGCTCCTCCCACCCGGTGGTTCCTACTTTGCCTACAGTTCCTCAAAGATCAAGACAGAGGTAGGTGTGGATCCTACCTCTGGCTTGGTAGAGAGCCGGTTTGATGTGGTGGTTAAGTGTGCGGACTTTCATCTGGGAGAACCGGGTTTGATTCCCCACTCCTCCACTTGCACCTGCTAGCATAGCCTTGGGTCAGCACCTGCCGGAATGGCCTTGAACCTGCTGGAATGGCCTTGGGTCAGCACTTGCACCTGCTGGAATGGCCTTGGGTCAGCCATAGCTCTGGCAGAGGTTGTCCTTGAAAGGGCAGACTCTTATCTGGGAGAACCAAGTTTGATTCCCCACTCCTCCACTTGCACCTGCTGGAATAGCCTTGGGTCAACCATAGCTCTGGCAGAGGTGGTCCTTGAAAGGGCAGCTGCTGTGAGAGTTCTCTCAGTCCCACCCACCTCACACGGTGTCTGGTGTGTGGGGGGGGGGGGGGAGAAGATAAAGGAGATTGTAAGCCACTCAGACTCTGATTCAGAAAGAAGGGTGGGGCATAAATCTGCAATTCTTCTTCAAGATCCCGAAGATACATTTTTGTTTTGTAAATTTCAAAGACATCAGCCCCACCCACCTCACAGGGTGTCTGGTGTGGGGGGAGAAGATAAAGGAGATTGTGAGCCGCTCTGAGACTCTGATTCAGAAAGAAGGGCGGGGTATAAATCTGCAGTCTTCTTCATCTGTATTTGGTGGCTGGTGCTTTGTAAGCCACCTCGCTGGGTGTTTGAGCTTAACACTTCAGCAGGCACTTTATGCTCAATGTCCTCACTATGCTCTGGGTATCACCCAAGCACCTTATACCAAGTCCAAACTATTGGCCCGTCTAGCTCTGTATAGTTTTTCTGAACAAAAGTTATTCTCCAGGATCTCCGGTCTTTTCACATTACCTGCTCCCCGCTCTTTTTAACTGAGGATGTTAAAACCTAGATAGGAGAGAAGAGGAATCCCGGGAGATAAATCTTTTGTTTATCTGAATCGGCACTTCTGGTATTTCTGCCTTAGGCCAGAATAGCCTCTTCCAACAGCTGCTGTTGGTGTTGCCTCATAAGCATGCATGGTATGGGTCCTTTTCAGTTTACTTTAGAACACACACACACCCTCGGGGAGGGACGGTGGCTCAGCGGTAGAGCATCTGCTTGGTAAGCAGAATGTCCCAGGTTCAATCCCCGGCATCTCCAACTAAAAAGGGTCCAGGCAAATAGGCGTAAAAAAACCCTCAGCTTGAGACCCCGGAGAGCCGCTGCCAGTCTGAGTAGACAATACTGACTTTGATGGACCGAGGGTCTGATTCAGTATAAGGCAGCTTCTTAAGTTCATAAGACCCTATGATCATTTTAGTCAATTTGTATAATGTGTAAATGTTGTCATTTTGCAGATTCAGGAAAACTCTCCTGCTCAGCAGGCTGGATTGGAACCATTCTTTGATTTCATCCTGACAATAGGACACACTAGACTGGTAAGTCGCTAGAAAGGAATCTCTTTTTCCAACGTGGTGTGGTTGCCAGCCTCTCTGCTATAACCTGGACCAGGGGTGTCAAACTCATTTGTTATAAGGGACAGATGTGACATAAATGAGAACATGTCAGGCTGGGCCATGCGTGTCATAAAATGTAATGCCAGGTAGCAGAGATATGAACTGTATAAAGGCAGACACAATTAAAGGTTTTTTTAAAACTTAAAATAAAGCATGCTTAAAACATTAGCACTCATTGGTCTTAAATTGCTTTCTCTGTATCTCCCCTGGGATCCAGGGAATTGGGCAAAGGAAGCGCTGGCTCTTTCCTTCCTTCCCCAGGGGACGAGGAGGGGGAGGCGCCTCAGCCAATAGAAGGAAGAGAGACTTGGCTTAGTAGGATTGAGAGCCTGCCAAAGCAAGCTATTTGTTTCCCCTTCCTCCCCAAGAAAGGAGCCTCAGCCAATGGAGAAAATAGAGGCTTTGCTCTGTAGCTCCTGTGTGATTGAGCAAGCCCGGCAAAGCAACCTGTGATGCAGAAGGAAGCAGACGACAGCCACATGTTCAGGGGCCTAATAGGAGCCCTCCGGGGGCCTGATTCGGCCCCTGGGCTGCACGTTTGACACCACTAACCTGGACAGTAGCAGGATCAGCCAGCAGGACTCCCTTGGTCAAATCTGGCGTCTGTTCAAAGTGGCCCTCCAATAAAATGCGATGCTGACTGAGATGGCCTGAATTAACAAAAGCATCTTTCCGCTTTACGGCTTCGAGACTGAAAGGATCCCACGAACTCAGTCTGTCATGGCTGGCTGCAAGAGCCCCAGACACACAAAAAGTTTTGCTTGCAGTCTTTGCTTGCTTTGCCCCTTGGCGCCTCCATGGGATTTTTGGCAATCCCTTTTACGACCCGCGACTCTGAAATAGCTTTTTGGTCACTTGGGAGAGCAAAGTTTCCATTCTACAGTTTGCCCCTGCCTTTTTTGGGGGGGAGTGGGTTGTGGACGTAACAGGCAATATCACAACTGGGGCTGGAAAAGGCATCCGATCAACACAGAATGTGTTCCTTCCCCTGGACAAACATGGCGGGACTCGCTTGCTGGAAATGCTCCGGGGACACGTGTGCTGCAAACCCCTTGCCTTCTCTAGAGCAGCTGCCTGTGGCGCCCTGACGTGGAAGGACCAGGCTAGCCTGATCTCTCAGAAGCTAAGCAGGGTCAGCCCCGGTGAGTCCTTGGATGGGAGACCGCCGAGGCAGCCTCAAGGTTGGGGGAGGGACGGTGGCTCAGTGGTAGAGCATCTGCTTGGGAAGCAGAAGGTCCCAGGTTCAATCCCTGGCATCTCCAAAAAAGGGTCCAGGCAAAATAGGTGTGAAAAACCTCAGCTTGAGACCCTGGAGAGCCGCTGCCAGTCTGAGAAGACAATACTGACTTTAATGGACCGAGGGTCTGATTCAGTATAAGGCAGCTTCATAAGAACATAAGAGAAGCCATGTTAGATCAGGCCAATGGCCCATCCAGTCCAACATTCTGTGTCACACAGCGGCCAAATATATATATATATATATATATATATATATATATATATATATACACACACACACACACACACACACACACACAAACACACACACACTGTGGCTAATAGCCACTGATGGACCTCTGCTCCATATTTTTATCTAACCCCTTCTTGAAGGTGGCTATGCTTGTGGACGCCACCACCTCCTGTGGCAGTGAATTCCACATGTTAATCACCCTTTGGGTGAAGAAGTACTTCCTTTTATCCGTTTTAACCTGTCTGCTCAGCAATTTCATCGAATGCCCACGAGTTCTTGTATTGTGAGAAAGGGAGAAAAGTACTTCTTTCTCTACTTTCTCCATCCCATGCATTATCTTGTAAACTTCTTGTAAACATATGTTCATATGTTCAAGGTCACTGCACAGAGGCAATCAACAACCAACCCCTTCTGATGGGGTGTGAACTGGCAGAGACTGATCAAGAGAGAGATCTTGGGGTCATGATAGATAACTCACTGAAAGTGTCAAGACAGTGTGCGTTTGCAATAAAAAAAGGCCAATGCCATGCTGGGAATTATTAGGAAGGGAATTGAAAACAAATCAGCCAGTATCATAATGCCCCTGTATAAATCGATGGTGCGGTCTCATTTGGAGTACTGTGTGCAGTTCTGGTCGCCGCACCTCAAAAAGGATATTATAGCTTTAGAGAAGGTGCAGAGAAGGGCAACTAGAATGATTAAAGGGCTGGAGCACTTTCCCTATGAAGAAAGGTTGAAACGCTTGGGACTCTTTAGCTTGGAGAAACGTCGACTGCGGGGTGACATGATAGAGGTTTACAAGATAATGCATGGAATGGAGAAAGTAGAGAAAGAAGTACTTTTCTCCCTTTCTCACAATACAAGAACTCGTGGGCATTCGATGAAATTGCTGAGCAGACAGGTTAAAACGGATAAAAGGAAGTACTTCTTCACCCAAAGGGTGATTAACATGTGGAATTCACTGCCACAGGAGGTGGTGGCGGCCACAAGTATAGCCACCTTCAAGAGGGGTTTAGATAAAAATATGGAGCAGAGGTCCATCAGTGGCTATTAGCCACAGTGTATGTGTGTATATAACATTTTTTGCCACTGTGTGACACAGAGTGTTGGACTTGATGGGCCGTTGGCCTGATCCAACATGGCTTCTCTTATGTTCTTATGTCCCTTCCCTTGAAAACCCTCTGGAATTGCCATCAGTCGGCTGTGAACTTTGTGGCACTTTTCACCACTGCCAGGTGCCTGCAGCATATTCTGGAGGAACTGTGGGGGAAGGAGAGGGCGTTCACCCCTGACACTTGTCCCAGCAAACTAGTTCAAATACAGCACTGTCAATAATTAACATTTTGGTAGCTGCAGTGAAGACTGGCTCATGTACTTTAGGGCCAGCGGTTTGTATTTCTTACAGGGATTATGGATTTCCTTATCCATTTATGTTGAAAGCATGGAACCACCGGTCTTGATAATCACTGCAGTGCTCTGGGTGCATGAGCCAGCTGCCTTAAATCACAGATTCATTTTAGTCATATCGTTGACTGTGTATATCTGCGTTTGGGAAAACCCTGGAGATCTGGGGGTGCCAAGCAACAGAAAATAGAACTTCCCTCTCCCCACTTTATCGGTTAAATCTAAATGTGACTAATACCAAGAGCTAGAAACCTCAGCCTAATCAGAGCCCCGTGGCGCAGAATGCTAAAGCTGCAGTACTGCAGTCGTAAGCTCTGCTCACGACCTGAGTTCAATCCCTGGCGGAAGCTGGGTTTTCTGGTAGCCAGCTTGAGGTTGACTCAGCCGTCCGTCTTTCCGAGGTCGGTAAAATGAGTACCCAGCTTGCTGGGGGTAAAGTGTAGATGACTGGGGAAGGCCATGGCAAACCACCCCGTAAAAAGTCTCCAGTGAAAACGTTGTGAGAGCAATGTCACCCCAGAGTCAAAAATGACTGGCGCTTGCACAGGGGACCTTTCCTTTAGAGCCCCGTGGCGCAGAGTTGTAAAACTGCAGTACTGCAGTCCTAAGCTCTGCTCACGAACCTGAGTTTGATCCTGGCGGAAGCTGGGTTCAAGTAGCCAACTCGAGGTTGACTCAGCCTTCCATTCTTCCGAGGTCGGTAAAATGAGGACCCGGCTTGCTGGGGGGAAAGTGTAGATGACTGGGGAAGGCAATGGCAAACCACCCCGTAAAAAGTCTGCCGTGAAAACGTGAGAGCAGCGTCACCCCAGAGGCGGAAACGACTGGTGCTTGCACAGGGGGCTACCTTTACCTTTAGAAACCTGAAGCAAGCTTTGAAATAAAAAACTGAAATTCAGTCGAGACATCTCTTAAATCTCCCTCTATGTTTTTGGACCTTGCATGCTCTGCCGTTAGAACTTCTTTAGAATTGCGTACTGGCTGTTGCAGGTTATGTTGTCTGCTGCTAAAAACTTCCTTGGAACAAACTCGTTTTGTAGTGCCATTCTTCAGCTCCTTAGTAATAATTCTCTCTATCCTTATTAGTGTTTTTTAATCAATAAAATGTGCGTGGTGGGTCAAATTGGACTAAATGCCCAGTTTCAAACCCCTATTCAGTTCTGAAGCCCACCTTGGGCCAGTTGCTCTCTCAGCCTAATCTGCCTTTCAGGGGTGTTGCAAAAATGGGTTAAGGAGGGGAGAACCCTGCCACTCCGAACTTCCAGAATGGAAGGTAAGATAAAAATGATAGAAAAGGTAAACCATGTTGAGATCTTAAAACTGGCTTTTTAAGCTGCCCTGCATGCTTCTGTCCCTCTGTTCCAGCTTGTTATTTTTTTTACTTGGACGGATAATGGTTGCTCATGATGTTAAGGAATCATCTTTTCCATCCGTGCTGTGTCTGTAACTAGATATGTTGGGAGTTAAAGCTAGGATTTTCTGTGTATCAAGCTTGTGATCTGTCATTGATCCGTAGCTTATAACACAAAGGTCGGGAAGAAGAATGATGAAGACCAGTTTTCCACTGAGATAGATCAAGGTGGGTAGCCGTTGTAGTCTGTCTGCCGCAGCAGAACAGAGCAAGAGTCCAGGAGCGCCATAACACAATTTGGGGCAGCTTTTGTGAGTCACTGCTTGCTTCTTCAGATGTCAGGGGAGCAGAGATTTATGAAACTTAACAGAGAGGCATCATTCTGTTTAATACCAGTTAAAGTCTTCCCATCTGCAGTTCCAAGACTATTGATCTGTGGTTAAACTTTATTATTATTATTATTATTTTTTTAAAAAAATGGTGGTTCAGGAAAGCACCCACTGATAAAACAAAGCTGGACAGTAAGAGGTCAGAACAACATTCCAGACAAAGGGAGTGGATGGGTGGAACTGCACTGACAGAGTTAGTGACAAAGCTGCAGCGTCTAAACAGTTGTGAATGGTTTATGGGCTGAAGAACCGAGCCCTTCTGAATCAGGCCATGGCTTAATCCAGTCCGACATCCTGGTTCCAGAAGTTGTTAATCATGTCCTTCTGGAAAGATTTTTTTTTTAAAGTAGAACATGAAGGCAACGGTTCTGTCCATAGTTAATTCTTTCTGACAGCTCTATCCTTCACGCATTTGTTCCTTTTAAGAAACAAACTAAGCTGGTGGCTGTATCCGCCTTTTGTGGCAGCACAAAAAGGGACCGAGTGGGAAGAGGTTTGTTATGGCAGATGCGCTGGTTTCCACTGATTTCTACCTTCTCTGTTGTTTCACGAAGCCTGTGGCAAGCGGTTCATGATGTTTTGCATTGCAGCTCCAGCAGTCTCCCAGCTGCTGTTTCCAGAGGAAAAGGGCTACTCGTTTCCTCTCCTCCTCTTTAGAATAAAGAAGGCGACACGCTAAAAGATCTCCTGAAAGCCAACGTCGAGAAGGCCGTGAAGTTGGAGGTCTACAACACCAAGACCATGAAAGTGCGGGAGGTGGAGGTGATCCCCAGCAACATGTGGGGCGGGCAGGGCCTCCTGGGAGCCAGCGTGAGGTTCTGCAGCTTCCAAGGAGCCAACGAACACGTGTGGCACGTGCTGGTGAGCGAGAGGAACTGCTGTGCATGGCAGCTGCTTGATATCGCGGTACCTTTGGGTGTGACCAGCTGTCTCCTTGCGTAAGGACTCTGAGACAGGGCTTCCTTGAATCAAGGCAGTAGCCTTCATAACATCTCTCACATTCCCTTATCGTCCATGGAATCTCAGAATATGACCAGCCATTCCAGTATGCACTCAGTTGATGCACAGTACTGACTATATGAGGACACTGGCTTGACACAAACAGAGCAGCCGCCCAAGCTTCTGTCTAGTGGCATTTCAGTAAACGATTTCTCTCAAGCTTGCCTGCCTCTAATAACTGTATTGAGGGATCATTAATGAGCTTCTGGGGATGACCAGGATCTTTGCTGCTTGATTTGTTGTATATCTGTAGGTAACATGACAAATTGTCTTTCTAGGATGTGGAACCAGCTTCCCCAGCAGCATTAGCTGGCCTGCAGCCTCACACAGACTACATTGTTGGATCAGATCAAATACTGCAGGAGGTAAGGGCGGACTCTGGGCGTCAGCAGTGATGCTGGCAGAGAGGAGCCAAGCCAGGCTGGTTTCCGTTACTGAATGGCATTTTAGGGTTGCCAACCTCCAGGTGGTGCCTGGAGATCTGCCACTGCAGTTGAGCTCCAGACGATAAAGATCAGTCCTCCTAGAAAAAAAAATGGTTGCTCTGGAGGGTGGACTTTATGGCATTATACCCTACTGAGGTCCCTTCTCAGGCTCCACCCTCAAAATCTCCAGGTATTTCCCAATCCAGAGCTGGCGATCCTAACAGAACAGCAAAAATTCCGTGGATTCAGTCTTTAACTTTCTGTATTTCTCCTTACCTTGCTAATGATTACAAACTTGGGTACAAAAAAATTGCTGTTTTAAGAATCTATTTGGTGCCAGTTTGGTGTAGTGGTTAAGTGTGTGGACTCTTATCTGGGAGAACCGGGTTTGATTCCCCACTCCTCCACTTGCACCTGCTGGAATGGCCTTGAGTCAGCCATAGCTTTCGTAGGAGTTGTCCTTGAAAGGGCAGCTGCTGTGAGAGCCCTCTCCAGGCCCACCCACCTCACAGGGTGTCTGTTGTGGGGGAGGAAGGGAAAGGAGATTGTGAGCCGCTCTGAGACTCTTCGGAGTGGAGGGCGGGATATAAATCCAGTATCTTCTTCTTCTTCTTCTTGTCCCCAAGGCTTCTGCATGTCTTTCTGACTATTTCCAGTTTACATATTAAAAAACCTTGGGAGTTCTTAAGGGTTTCACCTGAACACCTCCCTTCTTACAAGTATGAATTGAAAGTCAACGGTCTGCTATTGCAGCCTACTCTTCCTTATTTTCAGCCCTGGGGAGCTCTTTACCTCTGCCTCTTGCTATCTTCAACAGAATAGTCAGATATTCTTTGCAGCACCACAAGGCATGGGCAAGTCGAAACAGTGTCCCCCAAGTGGCTGGCATGCTGTGAACATAAGAAAAGCCATGTTGGATCAGGCCAATGGCCCATCCAGTCCAACACTCAGTTCACACAGTGGCCAATATATGTGTGTGTGTGTGTGTGTATGTGTATATATATATATGTATATATATATATACATACATACATACACACACACACACACACACACACACATATATTTATACTGTGGCTAATAGCCACTGATGGAGCTCTGCTCCATATTTTTATCCAATCCCCTCTTAAAGCTGGCTATGCTTGTAGCCGCCGCCACCTCCTGTGGCAGTGAATTCCACTTGTTAATCACCCTTTGGGTGAAGAAGTACTTCCTTTTATCCGTTTTAACCTGACTGCTCAGCAATTTAATTGAATGCCCACGAGTTCTTGTATTGTGAGAAAGGAAGAAAAGGACTTCTTTCTCTGCTTTCTCCATCCCATGCATAATCTTGTAAACCTCTATCATGTCACCCCGCAGTCGACATTTCTCCAAGCTAAAGAGCCCCAAGCGTTTTAACCTTTCTTCATAGGGAAAGTGTTCCAAACCTTTAATCATTCTAGTTGCCCTTTTCTGCACTTTTTCCAATGCTATAATATCCTTTTTGAGGTGCGGTGACCAGAATTGTACACAGTATTCCAAATGAGACCGCACCATCGATTTATACAGGGGTATTATGATACAGGCTGATTTGTTTTCAATTCCCTTCTAATAATTCCCAGCATGGAGTTGGCCTTTTTTATTGCAGTCGCACACTGTCTTGACATTTTCAGTGAGTTATCTACCACGACCCCAAGATCTCTCTCTTGGTCAGTCTCTGCCAGTTCACACCCCATCAACTTGTATTTGTAGCTGGGATTCTTGGCCCCAATGTGCATTATTTTGCACTTGGCCACATTGAACCTCATCTGCCACGTTGACGCCCACTCACCCAGCCTCAACAGATCCCTTTAGAGTGCCTCACAATCCTCTCTGGTTCTCACCACCCTGAACAATTCGGTGTCATCTGCAAACTTGGCCACTTCACTGCTTACTCCCAACTCCAGATCACTAATGAACAAGTTAAAGAGCATAGTGCTGTGGTGCTGCTGGGTCCCTTGCATGGGAGGGCAAGAAGCGTAAGCATACTCCTGCCTGGTCAGTGGCTGTGGCGTAATAGGAAAAAGTGGGCTTCGGCCATTACGTCACTTACACAAACGTCTCTCCTAGTCAGAAGATTTCTTCGCACTGATCGAATCCCACGAGGGGAAGCCCTTGAAGCTGATGGTTTATAACATGGAGACAGATTGCTGTCGAGAGGTTTTTGTGACCCCCAACGGAGCCTGGGGCGGAGAAGGAAGGTATGGTTCTCCGAGCAAAGGGATGCACTGTGTAGAAAAGTTAAGATCGGGGGGAGGGTGCAGGAAGACTTGATTCAAACCTTTGCTTTCTGGTGAAATTGTTAAGACAGGTTTATCCCTCTGTGCTGTACAGCATGAAACACACTGAGACACTCTCTTGAAACCATTCCAGCGTCTGACTACTGCATTTCCTTAGTGTTAACACTGTGCCGAATGCAGCCAGCCCTTTTCACTCCGTCTTAGCCAGTTTCCCTCTTTATTACATACAGTTCTTGTCCCGTATGGCTTCTTGTCCGCACGGGTCTTATGACTCCTAGCATATCCAAAAGATATCCCCTGCACACCTATAGTCTGCCTGAGTCACCAAACAGCATAAATACAATAAAATACTAAATAAAAATAAACTAAACTTCAGTGTTGTTAAAGCTACTAGTTCTGCAAATGGCAGCCTAAAAGGCAGTTGCATGAGTTTTATGGACATATGAAGCTGCCTTATACTGAATCAGACCCTGAGTCCATCAAAGTCAGTATTGTCTTCTCAGACTGGCAGCCGCTCTCCAGGGTCTCAAGCTGAGGTTTTTCACACCTATTTGCCTGGACCCTTTTTTGGAGATGCCAGGGATTGAACCTGGGACCTTCTGCTTACCAAGCAGATGCTCTACCACTGAGCCACCGTCCCTCCCTAGAGAACATATGAAGCTGCCTTCTACTGAATCAGACCCTCGGTCCATCAAAGTCAGTATTGTCTTCTCAGACTGGCAGCGGCTCTCCAGGGTCTCAAGCTGAGGTTTTTCACACCTATTTGCCTGGACCCTTTTTTGGAGATGCCAGAGATTGAGCCTGGGACCTTCTGCTTCCCAAGCAGATGCTCTACCACTGAGCCACCATCCCTCCCTCAAGTTAGGAGAGAACAAGGCAGGACTTAAAAATTCAGAGGACAGCCTTGCTGCACAAAACCGTTTTGACCTGTTGTCTAAAAGCCGTGGCTGTTTCAAAGGGGATGTGTCCTCCACGGGCTCGTAAAAGCAGCTTGAGTTACGATTTTCGACTCCTGAGACAAGGCTTGCCTGTGCTGCTCATCACTCCAGCCATCCCTGAGAGTTTGACACTTCTTTGCCTCACTTGCAGTAGTCACACTTGCCTTCTGCCCTCCCTCCTCATTACAACTGCCCCCCCCACCGCAGGCCTTGGTCTTTCTGGCTGTTGCATTTCTTTAGAAGACCCCTGTCTGGAAAGCATACCTTTTGTACACAGGTAAAAATGTAGATCAGGTGGGCAGCCATGTTGGTCTGAAGCAGTAGAACAAAGCAGGAGTCAAGTATCACACCTTTAAGACCAACCGAGTTTTATGCATAATATAAGCTTTCGTGTGCATGCACACTTCTTCAGATGAGGAATGAGGTACAGTAAGCAGAGCTACATATAGCTGGTGGGGTTTAGAATGCAAAGTCCAATAGGAAAAGGAAAGGTCCCCTTTGCAAGCACCAGTCGTTTCCGACTCTGGGGTGACGCTTCTTTCACAGCGTTTTCACGGCAGGCTTTTTACGGGGTGGTTTGCCATTGCCATAGCAGAATAGTAAAGTTAACAAATTCAGAAAACCTTTTATCTGAGTTGCATTAGCACGGGAAACCAATAAAACAGCAACATGTCTGTTAATTATTCTATTGCTAGTAAGCCTGGGTCAAAATGAGGGCATTTCTTTCCCAGAAGTAGTTTGTGGAATACAAAGTAATGGAAAACTGTCCTGTGACACGTCTCCGTGATCCATTAATGTCATTTGAAAGTGTGGGGCTTGGTGTCATTTTGGGGATGGGGGCATGGAGGAGAAAAATCCTCTCTCACGACAGTCACTTCGGCAGAGAGAAGCTTTCTCTCAAGTCACCTTTATCATAGCTCAGATCTAGATGTCGGAAGCAAGCGCAGAGTCATCCTCCAGAGCCGGATTTCAGGACCCAAAGGGAGGCATTTGGGAGTTCTGACGTCCTGGTATGGATGGTGGAGATCTTCTTCTCGCCTAACCATCCCTCTCTGGTTTGGGCTTTAGCGTGTGAGGGACTTGGTGTGCTACCATAAAACTAGAACAAAGTTTGAGTCCAGTGGCATCTTTAAGACCAACACGGTTCAATTCTGCGTCTTAAGCTTTTGTGTGAATGCACACTTCTTCAGATACACGTGCACATACAAAAAAGCTCAAACGCAGAATCAAACTTTGTCGGTGTTAAAAGCGCCACTGGACTCAAACTTTGTTCTGTTGCTTCGGAGCAACACGGCTACCCACCTGGATCTAGCATAAAACTAGACACTCTCAGTACTCACAGGTCCGGTGGTTGATGTCTTTGAGAGTAGGCCTCCGTTTAGCGAATGCGTGATTTTTGTTTTTGTGAGGTCAAGGGTAATTCTGAAAGCCTTTCTTCTTGAAGGCGTCTTAAAAACTTACTTCCCTTTTCTGCAGTTTAGGGTGCGGCATTGGGTATGGCTATCTGCACAGGATTCCGACACAGCCTGCTGTCCCGAAGAGAAGATCTGAATCCGATTTCCCTTCTCCTTTGCCCTCTGGAGATGCGCCCCTTGAGCCACCTACTAACGGCTATGCAGAGGTAGGCATTTCTGAGCCAAAGAGTCTCTCTGGGTTTGAAAGGTATAGATCAACCTGCACCTGTGGAGGAGCCACAGACAAGAGCAAAACTCCAGGAGCACCTTCAAGACTAACATTTGTGGCAGGGAAGGAATCTTTTGTGAGTCACTGCCCAATTCTTCAGGTATCCCTCTTTTCGGCCACCACAGAAAGACAAAGCATAGCTACCCATCTTGATCATTTAAGCAGCCAAGCTTGCCTCATCACGCCCCGAGTTAAAAGCAAGATTTGAGACCAGTAGTATCTTCAAGACCAACAAGATTTTTGGGGTGTAAGCTTTTGGGAGTCAGAACTCCCTTTGCCCGATACAGTGGAGATCCGAGCCCTTCTGCAAATCAACACAGCAGGGCTTCCGCAACCTCTCCGTGGGCGAATCAGAGGCTTGAATCCTGCTACCGTTTGGCAGAGCTGGAAGCCTGGTTCCATTTGCAGGGGCCGGCGCCCTCATGCTGTAGGGAGGCTTCAGAATTCACTGCGCAGAGCAGCAGGGGACGAGTCAGCAGTTTGTAGCCTGGCCTGTATGCTCTTGTCTGGAGAACATAAGAACATAAGAGAAGCCATGTTGGATCAGGCCAACGGCCCATCAAGTCCAACACTCTGTGTCACACAGTGGCCAAAAATGTTATATACACACATACACTGTGGCTAATAGCCACTGATGGACCTCTGCTCCATATTTTTATCTAAACCCCTCTTGAAGGTGGCTATACTTGTGGCCGCCACCACCTCCTGTGGCAGTGAATTCCACATGTTAATCACCCTTTGGGTGAAGAAGTACTTCCTTTTATCCGTTTTAACCTGTCTGCTCAGCAATTTCATCGAATGCCCACGAGTTCTTGTATTGTGAGAAAGGGAGAAAAGTACTTCTTTCTCTACTTTCTCCATTCCATGCATTATCTTGTAAACCTCTATCATGTCACCCCGCAGTCGACGTTTCTCCAAGCTAAAGAGTCCCAAGCGTTTCAACCTTTCTTCATAGGGAAAGTGCTCCAGCCCTTTAATCATTCTAGTTGCCCTTCTCTGCACCTTCTCTAAAGCTATAATATCCTTTTTGAGGTGCGGCGACCAGAACTGCACACAGTACTCCAAATGAGACCGCACCATCGATTTATACAGGGGCATTATGATACTGGCTGATTTGTTTTCAATTCCCTTCCTAATAATTCCCAGCATGGCATTGGCCTTTTTTATTGCAAACGCACACTGTCTTGACACTTTCAGTGAGTTATCTATCATGACCCCAAGATCTCTCTTGATCAGTCTCTGCCAGTTCACACCCCATCAACTTGTATTTGTAGCTGGGATTCTTAGCCCCAATGTGCATTACTTTGCACTTGGCCACATTGAACCGCATCTGCCACGTTGACGCCCACTCACCCAGCCTCAACAGATCCCTTTGGAGATCTGCGGCTCACTCGCCCACCTGGAGATCAGGACCTCTTGGGTAGCAGCGTCATTCCTTGAGCCCCTTTGGGTGGACAGTTGTGGTTTTGCTGCTCTGCTTCAAGCAATTCAAACTCGGAAGCCTGCAGGCCTGCTTGGGGAAGGGACTGTTCCTTCAAGGGCAGAGCCGTTCCCACTTCCCTTGCCCCGTGGGCTAGCTTGTTAATTGCAAGTAGAAATTGTGAAAGGGACTTAATTTGGTGAATCTGTCTTGTGTGTGTTTTGTACCTTTTGTGCAATGTAGTGATGCACGGTGTAGTGATGGCCATACAAATAAGCAGCTTAAAAAGGGGATTAGATAGATTCATGGAGCATAAGTCTATCAATGGCTACTTGCTACTGTGGAGAGCCAGTTTGGTGTAGTGGTTAACTGTGCGGACTCTTATCTGGGAGAACCAGGTTTGATTCCCCACTCCTCCACTTGCACCTGCTGGAATGGCCTTGGGTCAGCCACAGCTCTCGCAGAGTTGTCCTTGAAAGGGCAGCTGCTTTGAGAGCCCTCTCCAGCCCCACCCACCTCACAGAGTGTCTGTTGTGGGGGAGGAAGGGAAAGGAGATTGTGAGCCCCTCTGAGATTCTTCAGAGTGGAGGGCGGGATATAAATCCAATATCTTCTTCTACCTCACAGGGTGTCTGTTGTGGGGGAGGAAGGGAAAGGAGATTGTGAGCCCCTCTGAGATTCTTCAGAGTGGAGGGCGGGAAATAAATCCAATATCTTCATCTACCTCACAGGGTGTCTGTTGTGGGGGAGGAAGGGAAAGGATATTGTGAGCCGCTTGACTCTTTGGAGTGGAGGGCGGGATATAAATCCAGTATCTTCATCTACCTCACAGGGTGTCTGTTGTGGGGGGGGGGGGAGGTAAAGGAGATTGTGAGCCGCTCTGAGACTCTTTGGAGTGGAGGGCGGGATATAAATCCAATATCTTCATCTACCTCACAGGGTGTCTGTTGTGGGGGAGGAAGGGAAAGGAGATTGTGAGCCGCTCTGAGACTCTTCGGAGTGGAGGGCGGGGTATAAATCCAATATCTTCATCTACCTCACAGGGTGTCTGTTGTGGGGGAGGAAGGGAAAGGAGATTGTGAGCCGCTCTGAGACTCTTCAGAGTGGAGGGCGGGATATAAATCCAATATCTTTATCTACCTCACAGGGTGTCTGTTGTGGGGGAGGAAGGGAAAGGAGATTGTGAGCTGCTCTGAGACTCTTCAGAGTGAGGGCGGGATATAAATCCAGTATCATCTTCTTCTAGCTGTGGTGGCTGATGGGAATCACCCCATTCTGAGGCCCTAATCCTCTGAATCCTAGAGCCAGGAAACAACATCGGGGGAAGGCTGAGACCTCTATTATGCCAGGGGTGGCCAACGGTATCTCTCCAAGTAGGTAGATGTAGGAGTTTTACCTACAACTCCCATCAGCCCCAGCCAGCATGGGTGATGGCTGGGGCTGATGGGAGTTGTAGGCCCAAAAACATCTGGAGAGCTACCCTTGGCCACCCTTGCTGTATACCCTGTTGTTGGCCCTCCAAAAGAACTGGCTGGCCACTGCATGAGGCAGGATGTTGGACAGTTGGTATGATCCAGCAGGGCTCTTCTTGTGTTCTTCCCTTTTGAGTTCACGTACGGAGAAAAAGCAGATTAAGATATCCGGTTTATAATAATTCAACGAACATTCAAAAAAGGGAAGAAGAAATGAACAACCGACATTATCGCACCGTGTTTAGTAAAAACACACATCACGGCAGAGAAAGGGGTGAAGAGAGCCACTGCACAAAATTAGCAAAAAGCCTAAGTGAACTTTAAAAAAAAAAATCTTACCTGGTGCTGATAACTAGAGGCCAGGAGAGCCTCTGTGGGGAGAGAAACCTACAGTCAGGACGCCCCCATCTGACGACAGAAGACATCCAAAGTGGGGGGCCTTGCCTGAAAATCAAGATGTTCAGGCAGCTTCATAAGGGAACACGCAGTCCTTTAAGGCAAGGGTCCCCAACCCCCAGTCCATGGACCAGTACCGGTCCGTGGCTTGTTAGTAACCAGGCCGTGAGTTGTATAAATATTTCATTATATTTTACAATGTAGTAATAATAATAAGATGACATTGGATTTATATCCTGCCCTCCGTTCTGAATCTCAGAGCGGCTCACCATCTCCTTTACCTTCCTCCCCCACAACAGACACCCTGTGAGGTAGATGAAGATATTGGATTTATATCCCGCCCTCCACTCCAAAGAGTCTCATAGCGGCTCACAATCTCCTTTACCTTCCTCCCCACAACAGACACCCTGTGAGGTAGATGAAGATCTTGGATTTATATCCCGCCCTCCACTCCAAAGAGTCTCAGAGCGGCTCACCATCTCCTTTACCTTCCTCTTCCCACAACAGACACCCTGTGAGGTAGAAGAAGATATTGGATTTATATCCCGCCCTCCACTCCCAAAAGTCTCAGAGCGGCTCACAATCTCCTTTACCTTCCTCTTCCCCACAACAGACACCCTGTGAGGTAGATGAAGATATTGGATTTATATCCCGCCCTCCACTCCAAAGAGTCTCAGAGCGGCTCACCATCTCCTTTACCTTCCTCCCCCACAACAGACCCCCTGTGAGGTAGATGAAGATATTGGATTTATATCCCGTCCTCCACTCCGAAGAGTCTCAGAGCGGCTCACAATCGCCTTTACCTCCCCCCCCCCCCCCACAATAGACACCCTGTGAGGTAGAAGATGATATTGGATTTATATCCCGCCCTCTACTCCAAAGAGTCTCAGAGTGGCTCACAATCTCCTTTACCTTCCTCCCCCACAACAGACACCCTGAGAGGTGGGAGGAGCTGAGAAAGCTCTCCCAGAAGCTGCCCTTTCAAGGACAACCTCTGCGAGAGCTATGGCTGACCCAAGGCCATGCCAGCAGCTGCAAGTGGAGAAGTCGGGAATCAAAACCCAGTTCTCCCAGATAAGGGCCCACACACTTAACCACCACACCAAACTACTAGAAATAAAGTGCACAATTGTATCATCCAGAAACCTAATCCATGGAAAAACTGCCTTCCACAAAACGGGTCCCTGGTGCCAAAAAGGTCGGGGACTGCGGCTTTAAGGGCTCTGGTCCTTTTGACAGTTTTCACAGGAAGAATCTGCTTAATCAGGTCAGTGGGGAAATGTCTGCCCACCATGTGGTAGCATAGCACTATGACGTTTGTGGAAAACACGTTCCTTATGTAGCATAGCCAGAATCAAGTCCAGTAGCACCTTCGACAAACAAGGTTTTTTTGGGTGTGTGTGTAAGCTTTTGAGAGTCAAATATCCCTCCGGATAAATATATAGCTTGTTAACTTTTGTCCCTTCTAAACTGGTCATGTTTATTTCAGACCCCACTCCTGGCACCTGACTCCCAAAGTGAAGACCCTGCAAGTCTGTCTTACAGCACCGATCAAAGCGGGCAGACGTATTCTGTAGAAAATTCTCTTCACCCTCCTCCTCCTGTCCAAAGAGTCATGGATCCAGGTAATGAGTTCGCCTGTTTTCCTGCAGGGTATCGGGTTGGCTGTTCACAGGCAGGCCGCAGCCGTTGTAAATTCTGTGGATGGTGCCGTTTTCATAATGCGTTTTGCTTGTGGGGAGGCAGAGCAAGGAACGTTGACACCCTGAAGGAGGTGACCACCCACAGTCCTGTTGTGCAGTAATTTCAATAGGCATCAAGGCAACAGCCCTCGCTCCCCAGGAGTCTCTTGTGCCGCAAACTCTTGAAGGCTTCTCACTTTTGATAGTCGTCCTAGGAGTCACAAGCCATTTTAGAAGAATTTGGGAACAAAGTAGTTTCCGGGGTAACTTGTCCTGTAAGTTCTTGGCCGTCTTCTCTCTCTTTCCTGCTTTTCTTTTTTCTTTCAGATTTTGTAGATATGTCTGGTGCTTCCTTTCCCGAATTAATTGACTTGGTGAAAACCATCAACGTGCCTTCCTCTGCTTCTTTCGACACGTCAGGTGACTCCACAGCAACAAAAGACGACTCGCTTACGAACAGCGCAGCTGAGTCAGCCTTCAGTAAGCAGATTTAAAACCACGACTGCACTTTGGGGTCTGCCCAGCTAGCGCGACAAGAAACGGCAGCTGTTAGTTGCGCTGTGGATTTGTAACCTACGGAGACGTGCATGGGCCAGATTTCTTATCTGGGCTTCCAGGGATCTTTTAAATCAGGGTTGTCAAACTCATTTGTTAGGAGGGCCGAATCTGACATAAATGAGACCTTGTCGGGCTGGGCCATGTGTGTACCTATTTAAGATTAGGTAGCTGAGATATAAACTTTATAAAGGACACAGACAAACACAAAGGTTTTCTTAAAAATTTTTAAACATCCTTAAAATATTAGCACTCGGTCTTAAAGGTGCTTTCTTTGTATTTCTCCCATGGGGCCCAGGGAACTGCGCAAAGGAAGCTCTGGCTCTTTCCTTCCTTCCTCAGGGGACCAGGAGTGGGAGGAGCCTCAGCCAACAGAAGGAAGAGGGGCTTGGCTCAGTAGCTCTGCTGTGCCTGGCAAAGCAAGCTCTCCCTTCCTCCCCAAGGGAGGAGCCTCAGCCAATGGAGAAAATACAGCTTTTGCTCTGTAGTTCCTGTGCTATTGAGCAAGCCTGGTAAAGCAAGCTGTTATGCAGAAGGAAGCAAAAGAGGGAGAAGGAAGCAGATGACAGCCAGTTGCTCAGGGACCTGATAGGAACCCTCCGAGGGGCCTGATTCTGCCCCCGGGCCACATGTTTGACACCCCTGCTCTATGCTAACTGGATTTGTTTTGTTTGTTTCAGACCAAGGTACTTTTCCAGTCCCAGAAGATTCAACACTTTCTCCAGACAGTTCAGGTCCTCAGCCAGCATTGGATATACAGATGCCTTCACTTTCTCCCTTGCCATCTCTTCCGATGGATATTTCTGTAAACGCGGCATCCACAGCAGACTCCTCCGATGCTCAAGAAACTGTTCCACATTCGGATGAAATGGAGGGACCTGTATTGCCCACCGTGTTACATCAAGGCGATGAAAAGGCTCAGGAACTCTAAAGCTACATGAAGCTAGCCCTTGGGAGGGATCCTTCCTCCCCATTCTTTTGCAGCTCCGCCCTGTGCTTTGACGCCAAGACGATCATTGTGGCTGCATCGCAGGAATTCAAGTACCGTCTTTCACGCTCATTGACCCGTCACTTGTCAGCTAGAAAACTGGAACAGCGACATAGCAACTGCTCCATAGTACTACAATTCACCTTGCTCGCAAGGTTCCCCCCCCCCACCACATAGCCAACTTTTCTAAAAAGCCCATGGTTCACAGCATACAGAGCAAGCAAGCACAGAAATCTGACATCAGAGGGGCAGAGCTTACTAGCCGTCTACTGCAGCTGCCGGCTGAATGGCTTTTTTGCAAACAGGCATCACTTCCTGATGCAGAGGTACACCAAAATCTTTTCAGTGACTTAAAACAATTCTTGAAGATCCAGGGCGGTCCAAATATTGCCTGTTTGAAGACAGAAATCTAAACAATACGTTCTTTTAATACACTATTTTTATTATTGCATTTGCAGATTTTTAATGCCAAGATCCAGTCTCCTACTGCACGTGCAAGGCCTGTATAGGGAGAGATTTGTATAAGGGCCCATAACCCTCCTACACCCTGCCCATGTGGTACAAGTTATTGTATCTCAGTGAAAGGAGGACTAACATCATACCATACATGTTAAATAGGTAAATTTTCAATATACAGTGGCCAAGGTGTTGACTGTGTATATGCTTGCGTACACGGTTTTAAAGGATAGGGTGCTATGGCTGGTGCAGACTGGATCAGGACTTCAGACGGACTCTGTTTTAAAAATCACTATTCTCCCCTTCAGCTGAGAATGAATTTCTCCTTTGTTGCTCTGGGAAACTTCCTTGGAAGTACAGTTTAGAGGTAAAAAATGAGTATTTTTTTTATTCGGCTGTCTTTTTAATTGGGATTCGATTTTGGGAAATGAATCATTCTTCTAGATCTCTACAAATTGCAGATCACATTCACTCTAAAGTTAAAATTATCTTGCTTTTAAATGAAACAGCTGCTGGCTTCCACAGTGTGAATTGGTGAGTTAAGACAGACATCTAGTAGGGCTATACCTGTCACGAGAGTCACTCAGATACCTTTAAAATTCAGCCCTATGCGATTTCTGTACAAATATTGGAAATGATGGTGATAATTATTTTAGCTTGTTCTAAGCTATAACTCTTGAAAGGATTTTTATGAATGTTTTCTTCTGGTAGATTTCTTGAACACTGGAAATAAAGAGTTATGCTTTTATAGAATGTTTGTGAACTGAGATACTGTTACATGCACCAATATGTATAAATGAAACCGGGATGTGTGGCAGGAATTGACTCCTGACTTAAACTTACATGTAACTATTTCTCAGTGCTCTTTTGAGACACTGCAGGCATCCCACTGTTGGGATGATTGTAAGTGTATACTGGTAGTTTGGTGTAGTGGTTCAGTGCGTGCACTCTGATCTGGGAGAACTGGGTTTGATTCCCCACTCCTCCACTTGCACCTGCTGGAATGGTCTTGGGTCAGCCAGAGCTCTCACAGGAGTTGTCCTTGAAAGAGCAGCTGCTGTGAGAGCTCTCTCAGCCCCACTGGGTATCTGTTATGGGGGGAAGGGGATTGCAAGCTGCTCTGAGATTCAGAGAAGGGTGGAGTATAAATCTACAGTCATCATCTTCATATAGCCCAAGGTTCACTTCGAACTACATGGTAGAATTGCCCCATTAATTTCAGTGGAAATTCCAAAGTGATGAGCGAAATGGCTACAAATTAATGTTACCGCATTGTTATGAAAAGCCCAGCGGCTTTGAATTAAACCATTAAGCAATACAGAAGCTTATATACTTTCTCTGCTTTGAGAGAATATTCATTTAGGAATCCAATGCAAATACAACATTTTCCTAGGCAGCAACATCAGAGGGAGTGCTTTAGCCTCAATGCCCCGGCAGCTGATCCTGCGCTAGAAAACGTCTAAGGACAGGGGTCTCCAATGTGGTGTCCAGCAAGGCTTCTGATTGGCTATGCAGATTTTACAAAAAAAACACCCTGTTTCGGCAGCAGTGGCCCCACAGACTCGGTAGTCAGTTGGAGATTAGAATGATTCTGTGTTCTGCAACATAGCAGTATTATGAGTAGTTCCCATGTTGGCCTACTTTTTATGTCAAGCGAATCTTTCATCATTGTAGGCATGTGAGGATGGCACCATTAAACCAAATGGCAGGAAATCACTACATATATACCCCCGCTTAGCGTTTTCAGTCCCACTTTTCTACCGCAGGGCTTAACCGGAATATTCCACGTTCTGAATGGCAGCAGGGGCCTAGGAAAGATCTTTTCCCCTCACAACCAGAGTTGCACCACTCTACAGTCCGAGAGGCAGCTGCGATGTGGTCAAGAATGCTTTTGTGACTGAAGCAACATTTCAGACCAGAGAAATGACTGAGGCAAACTAGAAATGTTAGCTAAAGAGTTTTTTTTTAATTATTATTCTATACAACTGTGAAATACGTATTCATCCTTTTGGCATTACAGATCCTTTGTCAACCTTTCCAGAAACTACACAACTGGGATTGTAGAAACAAGTCTAGAACCTTCGGCTGATTTTTAAAACCAAAGGGGGGGTGGTCTGGGGGGAAGGGAGGAAAAGCGGGAGAATCACTTTCAATGGATATGTAAGGAGAGCAAGAAAACCAGAACTGGTATAAGAACAAAGCACAAACTTCCACTCCCCCTCTATTAATAAAGACAACTGAGAAAAATGTACAGCTGGGTTAAGCCAATGAATTCACAGACTTCGTTGAAAGTGTGAATAGCATAAGTGTGGCAAACGAGATCATTGTACACACAAACAGGATTCGCAAGTGGAATTAGGTTCAAGGTGGAATAGGTGCATACCAGCCCCCTTCCAATACCAGACTTTGAGCATCGCTGTTAGCGATGGAGGGCAAATTCATGCTGTGTCTTTGCCACATGGCAGCTGATGTTAATATTCTCTGGAAACACAAGTGAAGAGGGCAGGCGGCTGCAGTTGCTCAGTTTGGGGGGGGGGGGGGAAGAACTGGTTCTCAGGAAAAAAACAACAAAGCATCTTTAAATGATAAAGCAGAAAAGGTTAAAAGGCATCTGCTATTAAAAATGATCCCATCTTCGATAAACCTTTGGATATGTGTTTTTCTCTTGGGTTAGGGTGGCTTTCATTTCTGGACTACCTCTCAGGCTGGCACTTCTAGGGCAGGGCAAAGGTCCGGGCAAGTAATCACGCCACCCCATCCACCCAGTGCTCAGTTTCATAAATAACAGGGCACATCCTGTTCGCAAACCTAGCGTTTGAAATCAGGGCCTTTTTTATCCTTCAAGTTTGCCCCATAACTACAAGAATTAAGATGTACTTCAGACTGTCGCTTGTATCCTAGGTGCTGCTATATAAGAAAGGGAAGAATGCTAACCTTGGGGGTAGGTGGATACCTTTCCTATATTGCCCCCAAAAGGCACTTGTGCTTCTGTTTCAGATAAAGGACCATTTCCTAGAATTATCATATCAGGATAATTACTTGTGTTCTAGTCAAACCTTTCGTTTTCCTGTTGCAATTGATGGTTTCTTGCCCAAGGGTTGAAATATCCCTTTCCCCAGCTTCCAAAACAACTTAAATTCTCTATACTGAGTGCATGAAAAAAAGTTGTAAAATGTCTTAGAAACAGTGGAAAAGAAAAGCTAAACAATGACAAAAAATAACCCCCCCCCCCCAAAAAAGCGCAAATAAAAAAAGTGGGAGGGGAGAAAAACCTGCAAATTGTTTTGCTATCGCAACTACGAGTATTTACTGCAAAGTTCCTAGAGATTGTTGCCAAGTTGTCAGAAATACGGAGTACAACCACTTGGAACTGGGACTAGCAAAATCACCTTCGAGGGGGAAAAAAGGACAATACCAAAGCTACATTTACTTAAAAAAAAAAAATCTAGCGAAAGGTGTTGAAATATTCCATCATGATGCACTGCACCATTGTACTGACCCTGTTACCACACCAACTACTTTGTTAAACTATGAATACCAGACGGTTTCTTACGAGCTCACAGTATCAACAAGGCTAAAGGGCATCGGTGAAACCTTCAGCTTGTCTGATGAAGGCTGCCCCGCTCCGCTGTACAACAGACCTAGAGGAAGGGGGGGGGGGGTCAAACTTGCTTCGATGAGAAGGATGTTCGGGATACATGGAATGTATGGATGAGGTTCCAGCGCATGCAGTGGCTTTACATTGTGAACAAATGAGCAGCAGGGCTGAGGGAAAGCGTGTGGGTTTTTGTTTTTTTTTCCCACATCAAGCTTGAGCAGACGAAAAGTATGGATCCCGGAAATAAGAAACGGAAGTCAACAGCCCCACGGAAGCAAACATTCTGCACTGGATCCATCACCTGGTCTCTGTACACCTCATAACACGAACCACTTCGCATGACACTCTCACTTGGAACCTTGATAAGGACAGGACTTTTAGTTTAGGTCATAGAGATTTCGTCTATATTACAGATTTATTAGTCACTTCAGTTCAACGTAGACTCTGTCCGCACTGAGGCAGTTAGAAGTGTCAGCTCTACCTTAGGGGGGTTTCAGTGGGCTTCTAGAGCGCTACAGCTGGAACCGGAACGGGAAGGTCGAGGAGGTTTCGCCACCGGTTGGGCCCCTTGCTCAGCTCTCACGTGGACTTCTGGCGGTAGTGGAGGGTCAAGTCGCCGCCGCTCTTCCATATGAAGTGCTTGACGGTCCGAAGGTCCATGTTTGGATCCAAAACCTGCAGCAGAAAATTAAAAAGAAAAAATTAGGAAGGAAGAAAAAGAAGAAATTGGATTTATATCCTGCCCTATACTCTGAATCTCAGAGCGATCACAATCTCCTCAACCTTCCCTCCAACCACAGACACCCTGTGAGGTAGGTGGGGCAGAGAGCTCTTACAGCAGCTGCCCTTTCAAGGACAACCTCTGCCAGAGCTCTGGCTGACCCAAGGCCATGCCAGCAGGTGCAAGTGGAGGAGTGGGGAATCAAACCCAGTTCTCCCAGATAGGAGTCCATGCACTTAACCACTACACCAAACTGGCTCTCTATTAGAGCTATGGCTGACCCAAGGCCATTCCAGCAGGTGCAAGTGGAGGAGTGGGGCATCAAACCCGGTTCTCCCAGATAAGAGTCCGCGCGCTTAACCACTACACCAAACTGGCTCTCTATTAGAGCTATGGCTGACCCAAGGCCATTCCAGCACGTGCAAGTGGAGGAGTGGGGAATCAAACCCGGTTCTCCCAGATAAGAGTCCATGTACTTAACCACCACACCATACTAGGCTTATCGCAAGAGGATGCGCACCAGAAGGTTGTCGTTTCCCCGCTATCTAAGACGGGGTTCCAACCCTGAGGTTCACCTTGCATGCCGATTCACACCTCCCTGTGGCCTGTTTTGCAAGTGAGAGCCAACAGGGTGTAGTGGTGAGAGCGTTAGATTGGAGTCTGGGAGAACCAGGTTCAAATCAACCTTGGGGCAGTCACACACTCTCAGCCTAACCTACCTCACAGGTTTGTATTGAACATACGCAGCTGCCTTATACTGCATCAGACCCTCGGTCCATCAAAGTCAATATTGTCTACTCAGACTGGCAGCGGCTCTCCAGGGTCTCAAGCGGAGGTTTTTCACACCTCCTTGCCTGGACCCTTTTTAGTTGGAGATGCCGGGGATTGAACCTGGGACCTTCTGCTTACCAAGCAGATGCTGCACCAATGAGCCACAGTCCCATTCATGGCTCTCCAGGGTCTCAAGCTGAGGTTTTTCACACCAATTTGCCTGGACCCTTTATAGTTGGAGATGCCGGGGATTGAACCTGGGACCTTCTGCTTACCAAGCAGATGCTGCACCAATGAGCCACAGTCCCATTCATGGCTCTCCAGGGTCTCAAGCTGAGGTTTTTCACACCAATTTGCCTGGACCCTTTATAGTTGGAGATACTGGGGATTGAACCAGGGACCTTCTGCTTACCAAGCAGATGCTCTACCACTGAGCCACAGCCCCATTCATGGCTCTCCAGCTGTTTTTCACGCCTACTTGCCTGGACCCTTTTTAGTTGGAGATGCCGGGGACTGAACCTGGGACCTTCTGCTTACCAAGCAGATGCTCTACCCCTGAGCCACCGTCCCTCCCCAATTGTGAGGATTGTATTGTGAGGATAAAGTGGAGGAAAGAAATATGTAAACCACCTTGGGTCCCACTGGCAGAGACAGATGGGGTATAAAGCAATAAATAAACAACACAATTTCCCTAAATCACACGGATTATTTCTCTTCTCTCTCCTGTATGGAAGACAGGACTCCTTGGGCAAGGGGCACAAGTCCTGAGAAATTCACCCCAACATGTGGGCAAGGTGGGGGGAAGACTGAAGCGATGAGGTCACCTGGTCCTGGCACAAGAGTTCAATTTTCTCTTCTGCTAAAACGGCAACGTCCTCCTCCTTCTCTTGCTCTCCGGCTTTCTCGTTGTTGGAAGAGCTGGTGGTCTGCGACTCATTGTCCAGGTTTATGATTTTCTCATAGACATGCTCCATCACCTTCCTGACTTGCAGCATGTCGCTGGCTGACAGCCGATCCCTGCAGAAACAGATTGATGGCACGCTGAGACGGCTGAGAGGCTCGGGCAATCCTGCTTCATCTTTTCATGAGATTGAGAGCCAAGAGGAGTTAAGAAAAAAGGAGCAGTTATACACTTACTTCTTCAATGTTTTTGCCCCGGAGGATGAATGAGGTTGGAGGTAGAAGGGAATCTTATTGAATTTTGGCATATTTTTCTGCAAAAGAAAAAAGAAAAAAGCACCAAATGAGAGTCGAAACATCTTCTTTCTCTCCTTAAGCAATACAATCTCTTATTTGAGCATATGCAGTTTAAGAAGCATACACTTTTTAGATGGTGACTTCCAGCTGGGTTGTAGCCCAGCAATGTTGCCCCTGCTTAGGCCAAAGCAACACAATCCACATAAACCTGGTTTACAATGCAAAGAGCACCCCCTCACCCTGGGCACACACTGGAGCCGCCTAAGGCTGTTCCAAGTTCTCCTCAGATTTCTCAGGCAGCTTCACTGGTCCAGCACGGGCCTTAGTACTGCACTATAGTTACTCCTGGAAGTCCATCTGTCTGGGAATCTACCTTAGCACTTTAAGACACTATTAGATTCCAATATGATTTGTATTATTTGCTCCCTGTCTTTCTCCCAAATGGGGACTCAAAGCAGTGCACACTGTTCTCCTCCCCTCCGTTTCATCCTCATAACAACCTTGTGAGGGAGGATAAGATGAGAATGTGTAACTGGTCCAAGGTCAACTACTGAACTTCCATGGCAGAAGTGGGGATTCAAACCTGGGTCTCCGAAAACAGCCCAACGCTCTAACCCAGGGTTGGCCAAACTGTGGCTCAGGAGCCACATGTGGCTCTTCCATACATATTTCGTGGCTCTCAAAGCCCCCACTGCCCTGTCAGCCATCTTGGAGAATGCATTTAAAGTTAAAGTTGTTTTCTTTCAACCTCTCTCTTCCTCCTTCCTTCCCCATCTGTTTTCCTTCCTTCCTTCCTTCCTTCCTTCCTTCCTTCCTTCCTTCCTTCCTTCCTTCCTTCCTTCCTTCCTTCCTTCCTTCCTTCCTTCCTTCCTTCCCGGCTCTCAACCACCTGATGTTCATGTCTTGCAGCTCTCAAACATCTGATGTTTATTCTATGTGGCTCTTACGTTAAGCAAGTTTGGCCACTCCTGCTCTAACCATTAAAGCATGCTGGATCTCAAAAACATATATGTTAGCTGCTATATGGTATTTAATAGGGATGGGCACAAACCTAAAAAACCCAGTTCAGTTCAGGACAGCCCCCAAACCAAGCTCAAAGGCCCCCAACTGGCAAGTTCAGTTCCCCCTTTCTCCTGGCTGCAGCTCCGAGGGGGAATCACTCAGGAAAGGTTAAATGGCTGACAGTCATTAACATGTCTGTTTCACTTTCTCCACTTTGAAGAAGTGGGTGGGGAGCAAAATAGATAAGTTTAAAGATTCACAGCCATTTAAACCTAACAGCTGATGGGTAGACGTGCCCCAATTTTAGGTTTAAAAGGCTGGCAGTCATTTCACTAATTGGTTTTGCTTCAAAGAAGGGGGGGGGAGTAAAATGGATGAGTTAGATGACTGCCAGCCATTTAAATTTTCCCAGACAATTCTCCCCCCTCCCCCCGCCACGACTGCGGTATTTACCTTATTTAAAGTTTGCTTTCCTGTACAGCAGGGGTGGCCAATGGTAGCTCTCCAGATGTTTTTTGCCTACAACTCCCATCAGCCCCTCCCATTGGCTGGGGCTGATGGGAGTTGTAGGCAAAAAACATCTGCAGAGCTACCGTTGGCTACCCCTGCTGTACAGAAATAACAAGCACCACATATCCAGTGTATAAAAAGGAAAGCATTATTTGGACAAGCAAGTATGGGCAATGAAAAATGCTGTGGGGTTCTTTTATGCTTTAAGTTTACGATATTTCAAATGCCACTTTAGTACAGAGGTCTCTGATACACAAACGAACACACATTTATAGTCTGTTGCAATTAATATATTTTTTAAAACAGGAAAAACTTCCGACTTTCTTTCTTTTCAAAGCACAGTAAGACACTTACATCCACAGTGATATCAATTACCCATTGTGGCACAGTTTCATTAAGGAGCATGGATTCAGTTTCACCGCCAGAGTCCCGACATAATAACCTGAGGAGAAAGGAATTATTTCCGTAAGGGAGGTTGCAGGAAATGTCCGTGTGTTACTGAACTCATTATGGCAAGGAATTAATATATGCAAACAGGGTAGAAAAGGACAGGAAGCAGTGAGGCATCACATTCTGCTAGCCTTAGAGACTGCGTTTAAGGTATCTCAGAATGCACTCTGCACTCCCATCTAGTGCTGCATGTCTGGTAGTACTCTGGAGTCAACTTGAAACAAAGACATGTCCAAGCTCATTTACAAGACACACAGTCAAAAGCTAGACCAAGCCTACCGGCCATCTTACTACCAGCACTGAGTGGATACCAAGTTAAAGAAAGAAAGCAAAAAGGGGTCTTTGCCATGGATTTCCTTTATATCCTATGGGCAGAACTTTAAAAGTCTAGAACCAGCAGAAGGGTCCCATCGATAACTCCAGCTTCCTAGTATTTATAAAAATTGACACTGGTAACTTGCCCAAAAGGGCACTAATTTAAGGTCACAAGAACATCAGAAGAGCCCTGCTGGATCAGACCAACAGTCCACCCAGTCCAGCATCCTGCCTCATACAGTGGCCAATTAGTTCCTTTGGAGGGCCAAAAACAGGGCATAGAGATCAAGCAACAATGCACAAAGGGGAAAAATACACACACATCCTTGCAGGGCAAAAGAACAAACCAGGGGACTCTGCAGATATCACTGTGCACTGCACAGCCCCATTAATGCGGTTGTGAGGTGAGAATTCTTCAGGCCCTTCCATTATGTGGTCAGAAAGGGAAAGCTGCAAGGCCTTCTCTCTATACACAGGGACCAGAAACATTTAGAGTGGCTCTTAGGTAAAAAGAAAGGTGAGGGGGGGCGGAAATCTTTTAACTCCAGAGCTTCAAAAGCCCTGCTTTCCTGTCAGGAAGCAGTAATTTATGTGGAGGTGGAACATCTCTTAAGAACATGAGAAGCCATGTTGGATCAGTCCAGTGGCCACAACCCAGGTGCCGTAAGGAAGTCAGAACTCCAGAAGCCCTCCCATTGCACCAAGAATACAGAACATCACTGCCCCAGACAGTGTTCCACCTGATGAACCTCTGCTCCATATATTTCTCCGATCCCCTCTTGAAGCTGTCTATGCTTGCCACCGTCACTTCCTGTGGCAGTGCTCCTGATAGCAGCAGGCTAACTCCTGAGCCCCCAACTGCCTTTCTCTGCTGGATGAGAAGGGTGACTGAGATGTCAGCCACAACAGTGTCTTAATGAAGTCTCCAAAAATCTTATATGAGCTGTTATGCAGTTGGTGAAAGGATTCTACTTTGCCCCTTTCACAGGATACACCAGTGACGGGAGAGCGATGGTGCGCCATTCAATTCATATGTTTAAATGCTATCATGAAACAGCTTTTGAGAGTGCTACAATTCCTACACGATAATGACTTAGCCCTACCCTACCTTCCTGAGCAGATATAAATTCCGACCCTTTTTGTTTTCATTCCTCTCATTTTGACACAGAGGGAACTCTTATCTTTCTGTGTTCTACCTCTGAGGATGCCGGTCACAGCTGCTGACGAAACGTCAGGTACTACTATGCCAATGCCATAGCCATACAGGCCGGAAAATCTACAACAATACGAACTCTGGCCATGAAAGCCTTCAACAACATAATATAGGGAGACTAAGGCCATCAAGGGAACTCATCACAGAAACAAGCTTGGCACCAAGAATCTCCCCGTTCACAGCTCAGTCTTGCACTGGGGGTGGGGGGGGGAGAGGGAGCAGAGGCTCAGTGGTAGAATATCTGCTTGGCACGCAGAAGGTGCCAAGTTCAATCCTCAGCACCTCCAGTTAAAGGATCTGGCAGAAAGTGATGTGAACGACCCCCGCCTGAGACTCTGCCAGTCCGAGTAGGCAATTTTGGTCTCGATGGAGCAATGACCTGACTCAGTATAAGGCAGCTTCAAAGTTCGATGAGCTGCTGCACAAGATGCAAATGCCTTGATGCTTAATACCTACAATATCCACTGGGACTTGGTGTACCCCTAAGCCCCGCTCGACATTCCCTTCTGGGGACTGCCGTACCTGAACAAAGTGCGTCCTCCAGCTTCACCAAAGATCACAGGGGTGTGTGGTGGCACTTGGAAGTATCCGTTTCCTTTCTGCACTCTGTTCTCCTGCTCGCCATTCACTTTTTGGGGGGAGGGGGGAGAAGAGGGAAATGAAACACAATATTAAGACCTCAGACGATAGGCGCCGAGTAGTTGCATTCAAAGAAGTTTGGTCCTGTTCTCAGCACAGCAAGTGGTTTAAACTGAATTTACTTTTAATAATATCAAAGACCAGCAAACAGTAACATCTGCCTACCATGCATCTAATCACGGATGACTTGGCAGATCAGGAACTGTTCCATGTAGACTAAGATCCCCACTCGCCAACCTTTTTGAGCGTGGGGGCATCTTTGGGATTCTGACACAGTGCAGCAGGCACAACTACAAAATGGCTGTTCCCGGCAGTGGCGATGCCAACGACAAAATAGTTGCCTGAATAACTGCCGCAGGAGGCGAAGGCAGCCACAAAATGGCTGCCACAGCTTACCTCCAGCCACACAGTGAAGAACACTGTATTGTGGTGGCAGCTGCTGCCAAAGCAACATTTAAAACAGGGGTGGCCAAACTTGATTAACCTAAGAGCCACATAGAATAAATGTCAGATGTTTGAGGGACGTAAGACATGAACGTCAGAGGTTTGGCAGCAGGCAGAGGTTTGGCAGCTAATGGGGAGGGGGGAAAGAAAGCAATTTTAAATGCGTTCTCCAAACTGCCGGCTGGATTGGTTTGGAGAAGCGATTTAAAGAGAGTAATGCCTTCTCCAAGCCGGCTGACGGGGTGGTGAGGGCTTCCGTGTTGCAGTTTGGCCATCCCTGGTTTCAAAAATCTCAACAGCCAATCACATCTTCTGTGGCCAATCAGATGTGTTTATTTATCTATATCCCCGCCTTCCCCACAAGTGGGCTCAGGCTGGGTCACAACATGTCATTTCACACAGAGACACACACACACACAATTTAAATGGCATTTAGAACCTATTCAGAGAAAGATGGCAGCCATTGTTGGTGAAAGCCTCACCTGGAACCACTTACTTTCTAAAAACACTTGGGGGCACCAGAAATAATGTCAGCGGGCACCACGGCACCCTGATGCAGATTATCTTCGGTGCATATATACCAAGGCTTACTGTATACATGGGAAGTTTTTGCTCTAGGGCTGTACTGGCCAAAGCTACATCAAAGAGGTCTAACATTTCCATGCTGTCCAGAACAAAGCTCACCGTGGTTCATTTCGTTCTCTTCTTCGTCCATTGGATTGATGTGTGTTCTGGGCCAATATTCTAAGAGCGCCTGCAGCAAAAGCCCTCCGAGGTTCACTGGAGAGAGACACAAAACAAAACAATGATGCTTACATTCATGCAGCATGTTGGAAGAATTTTCTTTTTTTCAGGAAACCATTACTGTTAGTCCAAAGCGCGGGTCCAAAGAATGGTGCAGAGAATTCAAGACGCTTTGAATTTGTGCTTCTCAAACCACAGCTCCCTCCCTCTCTCGCAATGGCTAACGCCTTTTGAAACCAACAAGACTTTCAACATGGCACTGGGGGAGGGGTGTCTATTGTTCAAAGGAAACAGATAGCCAGCACCACCGGATGGTTACTAAGCTTCATTTATAGTCTGCCTTTCTCACTGGGACTCAAGGCTACTTCGAGATGGGGTAAGACCTGCAATTTAGGCATTCAGCAAGAGAACAGAAAGCAGCAAGAGTCCAGGAGCACCTTAAAAGACAAACAAAATTTGGGGTGGAGTGTGAGGTTGCATGAGTCACTGCTCACTTTTTCAGACACAGACAGATTTTAAGTCCATCTGTCCTAAATATCGGAAAGTGGAGTGATTTCAGATGCTGAATGGTGTTAGGAGGCAAATGAAAACAGCAAATTGCAACTGATAATGAAGCTCAAGACGATGCATCCACCTGGACTTCATCGACAGACAAGAATCAAGGTTTCTTGTCTCATTACCAATGCTGATTTCTCCATACCTTCTACCCTCTGCCCAAAGTCAAGAGCTTGGGGGTGCTACTGGAGCCCACATTGGCCATGGAGGCCCAGATAGCAGCCACTGCGAGATCCGCCTTTTTCCATCTTAGGTGGGCACGACAGTTGGTCCCCTTCCTAGAGCACGGCAATTTAGCAACAGTGATTCATGCAACAGTCGAGACTAGACTACTGTAATGCCCTCTACCTGGGGCTGCCCATGTCTCGAATTCGGAAACTGCAGCTGGTGCAGAATGCAGCGGCCAGGCTGTTACTGGGCCTCCCTAGTCGGGACCATATACAGCCGGGGCTGCGGGGACTGCACTGGCTGCCGATAGTATTCTGGATTCACTACAAGGTGCTGGTTATCACCTTTAAAGCCCTATATGGCTGAGGATCTGCCTACCTTAGGGACTGTATCTCCCCATATATTCCCCAGAGGGTACTTAGATCCGGATCGCACAATCTATTAGTAATCCCCGGGCCGAGGGAGGCAAAATTGAAGGCTACTAGAGAAAGAGCCTTCTCCATTGCGGCCCCCCACTGGTGGAACCAACTCCCAGATGATGTTAGAGCCTTGCGGGGCCTTGCCCAGTTCCGCAAGGCCTGCAAAACAACGCTATTTCGAATGGCCTTCAACCAAAATGTGTAGATGCCCAACATCACTGAAGAATGGCATGATGCTAGCACCAAACTGTTGTTTTAAAATTGCACGAATAATTTTAAATTGTAACCTGTTTTAACTCTTAATGGACTCGTGATTGTGGTTGTTTTTACTGTTTTATTGTTGACATATGATGTTAGCCGCCCTGAGCCTGCTTCGGCAGGGAGGGCGGGATATAAATATGAAAAATAAATAAATAAATAAATATCATACCTAATCCAGTCATGACCGTTATTGCCATTTGCTTACTAATGTTATTCAGCATCTGAAATCACTCCACTTTAATATATAGGATAGATGGACTCACATTCTAGCTATATCCGAAGAAGTGAACAGTGACTTACAAAAGCTCGTACCCCACCATGAATTTTGTTAGTCTTTAAGGTGCTACTGAACTCCTGTTCTTTTCTACTGTTACAGACTAAAACTGCTACCATCTTGATCTAGAAAGCAAATGCAATATATGATAAAAAAAATTGTTGGCTCTAACAGCGAAGATTCCTAGTCAAACAGACTGTTGTGGTAGGGCTGAGCAGATTATAATTATGAAAAGGGCTCTTCAGTTCATCAGCAAATGGGATATTCAACGTAACAGCAACAATGAACAAATAAATAATACAAAATAACATACACCCTCCTCACGTGACCTTTGGATCCCAGTCTTTGCTCTTATTTTAGATTTAGACCTCAAAAAATTTATTTCAGGAGGGGGCTTTGTGAAAACTACTCACTGAAAACTGAAGTCCTGAGGCCGCAAACAGCAGCTTCTGTATCTACAGGATTCAGACAATTTGCAACGGAATGATCACCTCGTATAGTTTATGCTACTCCACCTGGGGAGAGGCCGTGGCTCAGTGGCAGAGCATCCGCTTGGCATGCAGAAGGTGGCCAGTTCGATCCCTGGCATCTCCGGTTAAAGGACCAGGCAGCAGAGGATGTGAGCCTGAAGAGCCACTGTCAGTCTGAGTAGATAATACCTTGGTGGGCCAAGAATCTGACTCAGTATAAGGCAGCCTCCTGTATCCTCCGAAATGTAGTTTGTGAAAGGTCTGGACCAAGTTCAGTTGCTAGGCAATTTTGTGTCCCGCAAGAGTGACACTCCTGAACAAAACTGTTGGTTGGGGATGAACTTTAATGGAGAACTGTCATCTTAAGCACCCGAAAGAACTAGCAAAGAAGCGTGTAACGTCTCCACCTTCCGTAATTTTATTAATCTAAGCAAGAAGGTTTTTGCTGTTTTTATGAAGATACCAACGAACACTCACATTTCGGATCTGATCCATCTGGACTGCTAAACCCGGCGTCCTTCGCTGAGACCCAGGCTGCAAAGCAGTCGCTCTCATCTAAAGTAATTGTCAACATCTGTCGAAAGAAGATGGTTGAGAGGAACGCAGTGTGAAGATTACATCCGGAGCTGAACCTGAACATCTCTCTTTGCTTCCAGCTCCACAAAACTCCGACAAAGGACACAAGGCTTAGATGATGAGGACAGCACCCATCATTTCATTATGCATTCAATACCTGCAAGATAGCTTTCAAGGTCTACAACAGGGGTGGCCAAACTTGCTTAACATTAGAGTTACATTGAATAAACATCAGATGCCTGAGAGCCGCAAGACATGAACTTCAGGGGAGGGAGGGAGGGAGGGAATGAAGGAGGGAAGGAGGGAAGGAAGGAAGGAAGGAAGGAAGGAAGGAAGGAAGGAAGGAAGGAAGGAAGGAAGGAAGGAAGGAAGGAAGGAAGGAAGGAAGGAAAATAGCTGGGGGAGGGCAGAGGTGGAAAGAAAGTAATTTTAAATGCATTTTCCAAGCTGCTGGCTGGCTTGACTTGGAGAAGTGATTTAAAGAGGTAAATGCCCTCTCTGAGCCAGCCAGCAAGGCAGCGAGGGCTTTGAGAGCCACACAATGTAATAATAATAATAATAATAAATTTTATTTCTATCCCGCCCTCCCCACCTCAGCAGGCTCAGGGCGGCTAACAACATTTTATAAAAACATACAATAATAATGATAAAACCTTTAAATTTAACAATATAAAACATCAACAATAAACTTAATAACATTAAGAACCAGTTCAATAAATACAGTTATTCTGCGGTATAGTTCTTCAACCGCGTTGGCGGCTCCTTAATTTCTGATCTTCCTAACAGTCCGGGTGTGCAAATTTGAAAAGGACGGTCTTGCAGGCCCTGCGGAACTGCTCAAGGTTCCGCAGGGCCCGCACCTCCTCGGGGAGTCGGTTCCACAGAGTAGGAGCCGCAATCGAGAATGCCCGTGCTCTGGTGCTCTGATATTTTATCTCCTTCGGCCCGGGGATGGTCATTAGATTTTTCCCGACTGACCTCAGTGCTCTCTGGGGTTCGTATGGGGAAAGACGGTCCCTCAGGTAGGCAGGTCCTCGGCCATATAAGGCTTTAAAGGTAACGACCAACACTTTGTACTGGACTCGGTATACAATCGGCAGCCAGTGCAGTTCACGCAGCCCCGGCTGTATATGCTCCCGTTTTGGGAGTCCCAGTAACAGCCTGGCTGCCGCGTTCTGCACTAGCTGCAGTCTCCGAGTCCGGCACAGAGGTAGCCCCAAGTAGAGGGCATTACAGTAGTCTAGTCTTGAGGTGACCGTTGCGTGGATCACTGTTGCGAGGTCCCGGCGCTCGAGGAAAGGGGCCAACTGCCTTGCCCGCTTCAGATGGAAGAATGCTGACTTGGCAGTGGCTGCTATCTGGGCCTCCATTGATAGTGAAGGCTCCAGTAAAACACCCAGGCTCTTTACCTGGCGCGCTGCTTTCAATAGCGCACCATCGAAGGCCGGGAGAGCTATTTCCCTTCCCAGAGCGCCGCGACCCACGCAAAGGACCTCTGTCTTCGCTGGGTTCAGTTTCAGCCCACTCAGCCTGAGCCATGTCGCAACAGCCTGTAAAGCCCGGTCGAGATTCCCTGGTGCGGAGTCGGGCCAGCCGTCCATTAGTAGATAGAGCTAGGTGTCATCTGCATATTGATGGCAACCCAGCCCAAACCGCCGGGCAATCTGGGCGAGGGGGCGCATATAGATGTTGAACAACATCGGGGAGAGAACTGCTCCCTGAGGCACCCCGCAATCCAGTGTGCGCCTCCGGGACCGTTCCCCCCCAATAGCCACCCTCTGTCCCTGACCTAGGAGAAAGGAGGAAAGCCATTGCAAGGCCGACCCCTCAACCCCAATGTCGGCGAGGCGGCGCGTCAGTAGCCGATGGTCGACTGTATCGAATGCAGCCGACAGATCTAACAACATCAGCACCGCAACGCCGCCTCGGTCCAGTTGCCGTTGGAGGTCATCCACCAAGGCGACCAGCACCGTCTCCGTCCCATGGCCCGGCCGGAAGCCCGACTGACATGGGTCCAGGACAGAAGCGTCATCCAGAAACCTCTGAAGCTGCAACGCCACAGCCCTCTCAATAATTTTACCTAGAAACGGTAAATTAGACACCGGTCGATAGTTCGCCAATTCGGCCGGGTCTGCTGTAGCTTTTTTCAGGAGAGGGCGGACCAAGGCCTCTTTTAGGGGTGTTGGAAATTGCCCCTCTAAGAGGGACCTGTTTATGATGTCCCGTAAAGGACATCTAAGCTCCCCCTGGCAAGATTTAATCAGCCAGGAGGGGCAAGGGTCCAGATCACATGTTGTCGGGCGAGCAGCAGAGAGGATTCTGTCGACTTCCTCCAGGCTGAGCGGGTCGAAGTGGTCCAGCACTAAACCTGAAGACAGGCACGGAACCTCAATTTCACTCACTGTATCCAAGGTGGTAGGCAGGTCTTGGCGGAGCAACGAGATTTTATCTGCAAAATATCTCGCAAATGCCTCACAGCCTATTTCCAATTCTCTAACGTTTGGTTTGCCTTGAGGCAACGTTATAAGATCCCCGATTATTCTAAATAATTGTGCTGGGCGCGAGTTTGCAGATGCAATCCTGGTTGCAAAGTATTCTTTCTTTGCAGCCTTGACTGCCATCTCATAAGACTTCATAAACGTATGTATGTAAAATAGCCACATGTGGCCACCCTTCGTCTACAGCAAAGATCTCTGTATAGCTGTTATGTTTCCAGAACAGTTAGGTATTTATTAGGGTTTGTAGAATCTTTCGGGATCAAGTGCTGTGTTCTACTGGAGAAAGTTTTCCTTCCAGGCATTTCGTTCTCAGCTGCGGAGAACATCCTCAGTGGCGTTGCAGCCGGAGCAGGCGCTCAGACCTTCTAGACTGCTGTGCATTGAGTGGGGCCAGGGCTGCTGGAGAGCTGCTATTTGTAGGCTGGAGGGGGTGTGATGAAAGGGCAATTGGTTTGTGGATGTGCCCATTGTTTGGTGGGGCTTCCTGGAAGGGTAGTGATAAGGAAACTGGCTGTTGAATGTGACTATTGTTCCGTGTTAATTGCTGGGAGGGTTGGAAGGGGTTTGAAGTTTGAAGTTAGGTATTTGTCAGCACTCTGCTTTAACAGATTCCCAGCCATAAGAAAGAGTGTCTTTGGTTTAAGACGTACATTACCACCAGAACATCTTCAAGTTCTGATTTATCTGGTCAAATGAAAAGAATGAGGCTTGATTTCAGACACTTGCCGGCAACTTTACTGTCAAGTCTCTTTAGCACAAACTATAGTCTGCTGTGCTATGTGAACCAGCAGGCTAAAGTGTGTGTTTTGCCTTCAAACAGGGACTCCAGTTCTGGCTTGGTCAAGCATGAACTGTAGTTTGCCAGTTTAGATACCAGTATCAGCTGTGAGCTGTGCTAATCAAAAAAAGTGTAAGTAAAGCTACCGGGGAAAAGGCAGGAAGATTATCTAAACAGTCAGAGGGAAGGCGTGGATAAATTTTAACTCTCCTACATGTCTAGAGTTGTAGATGGCACAGAAAACTGAAGAGAGATCTATGCAAAGCAGCAATTCTCTTTTGACAAGGAGATCCACTGCCCTACATTGTTTCAGCCCCCGGTGCTGTGTTGTTTTTTTAAAAGGCAGGATCAAAAAGAACTGGGGCATGTGTTGTGGAATTAGGGCTGGATTGAGTCTCAATTGTCTGCCCATGATAACCCTATGCTATTTCAATTTCTATAGTACTTTGCCCCTATAGTTAACACTTTGGTTCTGTTTCCCAGAAGGTTTTAGGATGCTTCACATCACATTGGGTATGTGGCCTTCCTGCTGGTACCAATAATGCCGTTCTTTAGCCTCACATGACTGTAACATTTTGGAATTTATTTATTTTATTTATATTCTGCCCTCCCCACCAAAGGCAGGCTCAGGGCAGCTCACAGGTTGGGGTCAAACAATGACCGAACAAGATAAAACATCTATAAAACATGAAAAACAATTATTAAAACATCAACATCAATAGGTGCTAGTGCAATAATTCCTGCAACAGTTAAAATTTCGATGGTAGCAGTATAACTGGCTGATCAGTATTAGGTGTTCCAAAGGGACCCTAGATTGCCATAGCGTGGTAAGAAGTCCAGAGTGATGTTTACATTCTATCAAATTCTAAACAGAGCCCACCTTCCTGAGACTCTTTTAGTTAACCTTCACTCTTTGAGTCAACTTGGCTTAACATAACTTTCCCAGTCACATGACTCCAAAAGATAAAGGGTTGAGCTTTGGTATGTCACTATATGTCAGATGCTCGCCACAGATTTGGCAGTTACATTGGTTCCTACGGATGCAAAAAGGTACTTAATGTATGAATGTATTCTTGTTCTTGGCTGTTCTTGCCAATAACCCATTTCTCTGGGTCTTGACGAGAGCATCCAAGGATGCCGTTTATAAAATTACTGTGCATAATGTTTAGGTATCAAATTAGGATTAATGCATGATTCTTATAGGCTTGAACGAATATATAATTGGGACTGAAGTTAAATAAATAAGGTGTTTCGGTACACCTCTTTAAGCGTTTGGGAAACCAACTTCTCTCCCTCCCCATAGGAACACAATGGAAAAGGGAGTGCATGAAAGGGTTCCTGCATTCCACATTTCCCCAATAGCATGACCAGAATTAAAACAAAGGGAGTGACAGATCCCCAAATGCAGGGGAAACAAGTGCAATGGCTATTTTGTACTGGTGCAGCAGCTAAGATGTTGGTTATACATATGGTTTAGTTGAAAATGTCCTTAGGAGGTTTTTAGTTGAAGAAAAAGGTGTGAGTGTCAAGAGATAACCTCAAGGGAATTAATGGAGGGGCCATTACAGAGCCTGCAGACTAGGACCGGGGAGCAGCTGGATTCGAGCCCCATAGCAAAACAAGACTAGTTGGTCTTTAAGGTGTTCACCAACACAGCTGTCTCTCCTAAAACTAAGACTGGGGGACCCAGATACAACACTCCACTTGCCATGGAACTTAACAGGTGATCTTGGGCCAGTCGCTCTCTCAGTCTAATCTATGCCCTACCTCACAGGGTTGCGGGAAGGCAAAAATGGAGGAGGGAAGCGGCATGTATACTGCTCTCAGCTCCTTAAGAAGGAAGAAGGGATTAAAGGCACTGAAATAAATATTCATAATATCCTTTTCAATTCTGTAAATATGGCACTGGAGCCATTGTTGTAGGAGTTGGGATTTTGTTTTCAGATGTGTTTCATTTGGCGGTCTCACCCTCAGGATCAAACTGCTAAAGTGCTTTCCCTCCAATGAGGGAGAGTGAACTACCCGGAACCATCAATTGTAACACATAATTCAAGGAATGCCTTACCCCAGTTTTTAGGTCTACAGAAAACCAGTTTGGCACGTACACCATTTTGAACCTTTTCTTAATCTCTTCTTCGAAGTCCACTTTCCCAAGGTCTTCTACTTTGCACGCCTGTGTATGATAACGGCAAATACGCAGCTGTTATTTCTGTACAGAAATGCCATAAACAGACGTTGCGCTTAATTTGGGGTGCTCTGGTGCCGGCTGTCGCTCCAATGCTCCTCCAGAGAGGCGGCTTAAAATGTGCACTGACAGAAAGGAAGATGCCTCCCCAACCTGGCACCTCCTCCTTGGACTAGTCATGAGCTTCTTGATAGGTGAGAGAAAAGAGCCACAGTCCGGGAGCATCTTAAGGGCTAACAAAATTTCTGGCAGGGAATGAGCTTTTGGGGGGTCGCTGCTCACTTCTTCCGACTTGAAGAAGCAGGCAGCCTGATCTCACAACATCTCAGAAGCTAAGTAGGGTCGGTCCTGGCTAGTACTTGGATGGGAGCACACCCAGGAAGTCCAGGGTCACTACGCAGAGCCAGGCAGTAGCAAATCATCTCCGATGGTCTCTTGCCTTGAAGAAGCAGCCAATGGCAAACCACCTCTGAATGTCTCTTGCCTTAAAAAACCCTACGAGGTCGACAAAAGTTGGCTACAACTTGACGGCATCTTTGGTCACTATGTTCAGCTGCCGTGCAAGGCAGCAAGCCCAGAGTACACACAATCCAACAGCGGATCCATCACCCCACTCACCTTTAACACATCCCAGTATGCCACGTTGTTATTTGTATCTTTGGTTAATATGTGTCTCTTGTCGTTGAGAATGTGGCACTGGATAATACTAGCACCCCCTAGTAAGAAGGGCAGAGAATAAAAAGAGTCAGAGCTTTCCGCTGTAGGTAGAACATGCCGCTCGTACGTCAAAGACTGTACGGAGACTGAACTTAGCTCTTGCATTATTTGTCTGTATTGAAGTTAACATGCTCCGATACTATTTTTACCTTTAATAACTTGGTCAGGCTGTGTGCAAAGGGGGGTAATTGGATTAGTGCAGTCGTTGTCGTAGTCCCCCGAAGCCCTAAAGTTGTGGATTCCCTTCAAAGTCTGAGAGGAAGGAAAATGACATGAACGGGGTTATTTTGTTTTCCATTTTTAATTGAAAGTGTTTTAACTGTTATTGTAAGGTACTGTGAAACATAATAATAATAATAATACGATGATGATATTGGATTTATATTCCGCCCTCCACTCCAAAGAGTCTCAGAGCAGCTCACAATCTCCTTTACCTTCCTCCCCCACAACAGACACCCTGTGAGGTGCCCTTTCAAGGACAGCAGCTGCCCTTTCAAGGACAACCTCTGCCAGAGCTATGGCTGACCCAAAGCCATACAAGCAGATGCAAATGGAGGAGTGGGGAATCAAACCCGGTTCTCCCAGATAAGAGTCCACACACTTAACCACTACACCAAACTGGCAAGGTATAAATATTTTAATAAATATGTTAATAGAAATAATATGAATTAAATTTTATCATAATTTTATGAGGTAGTGTTTATTTTGTTCATTTGTACCCTGCCTTTCCTGCAATGAAGACCCAAAGTGGCATAACATCATTCTTCTTTCCCAAGAGCCAGCTTTGGTGCAGTGGTTAAGAGTGACAGATTCTAATCTGGAGAACTGGGTTTGATTCCCCACTCCTCCTACACATGAAGCCAGCTGGGTGACTTTGAGCCAGTCACAGTTCTCTCCGAACTCTCAGCCCCACCTGCCACAAAAGGAAGGGAAGGTGACTGTAAGCTGCTCTGAGACTCCTTAGGGTAGTGAAGCGCAGGGTATAAAAAAATTCTCCTCCTTCATTTTATCCTCACAAGAACCCTGTGAGGCAGGTCAGGCTGAAAGTGTGTGATAGGCCCCGCAGTGAGCTTCCATGGCAGAGTGGGGATTCGAACCTGGGTTTCCCAGACACTAGTCCAACACTTGTAACCACTACACCACGCTGGGCTTAAGAATTCCTACACCCTTCGCAAAAAGGAGAATTGACAGGCTTTTCCTATGATGGTTCACAGATATAATACAGAAAGAAAGGAGACACAAGGGAGGAAAAACTATATATATAGAACTGGTATCATCGCTTACTGAACAACCAGTGCAGAGGACAGTTCTGGAAAGGGGCAGTGCACAGTGATACTCGATTCAAGTATTTCAATCAAGACAGCTGCACTGTTTCGCTTCTTCCTCCAACGCAGCCATGCCCAAAGGTCATTCTCTCCCTTCCCAATGTATGCCGGTACAGGTAGCTATAGCAATCATAATTACAAAGCTTCTTGAACAGCACAGGATGAGCTTTGCTAGGGCTTAGGACCCTGTACTGGTAAAGGTAGACAACTAAGTTCTGAGGCAGAGAAGGAAAGAAAAAGGGTATCACATCATGGCCCATCTCAGGACATCGCAGCATCTTTAGGGGAGGGACAGTGGCTCAAGTGGTAGAGCATCTGCTTGGTAAGCAGAAGGTCCCAGGTTCAATCTTTGGCATCTCCAACTAAAAAGGGTCCAAGTGAATAGGTAAAAAAAACCTTAGCTTGAGACCCTGGAGAGCCATGAATGGGGCTGTGGCTCAGTGGTAGAGCATCTGCTTGGTAAGCAGAAGGTCCCAGGTTCAATCCCTGGCATCTCCAACTAAAAAGGGTCCAGGCGAATAGGCGTGAAAAACCTCAGCTTGAGACCCTGGAGAGCCGCTGCCAGTCTGAGTAGACAATACTGACTTTGATGGACGGAGGGTTCGATTCAGTAGAAGGCAGCTTCGTATGTCCGTCTTTGAAGAGCGGCCAAACAACTGCAAGGCACGACAGCCGTGCGATGCACAAGCTTAAAGCCATTCTTACCCATTTGTTCACAGATGATTTAGTCGTGGCAACCCAAAGTGCTGGAGGAGGATCTGCTGATCGATCGAGTTCCATCTGATGAAGAGATTGAAACAGAAGAACAACGGTCAGGCCCGGGACTACGTTACAAGCCAGCGGAGGGCGATGGTTAAAGCAAAAAAATGACTATTTCCATCAAGTTTGTTCCCCGTTATAAAAAGGACCGAGTCGTAAATGTTTGAAGCGCTTGAAGCGAATTTAAATGCTAGATTATCAGCGCACCCAGCACCATTATAAAGCCCTCCACACGCACTGGATGAGACCCGACAAAAATAAGCAAACAAACAAAACCCTGACAGGTTGTCTCACAGACATCGGTATCACATTCTGAGAAGGCAAGATTCTCTGGAAAGGACAAGAATACTAGGAAAAGTTGAAGGCAGCAAGAAAAGAGGAAGATCCAAAACCAGATGGAAGGATCAAGGCAGCCACAGCTCTCAGTTTGTGAGACCTGAACAAGGCTGTTAACAATAGGACGTTCTGGGTGGCGCTAATCCATAGGGTCCCCAGAGTCAGAAATGATGTGAAAGCACTTAAGACACAGTCGTAGATAAGCTGTGTACCTACAAAAACAGCACACTGTATTCTTTTAAAGTATCTTTGGCTTCTCCTTGAGATATTTTGTTATTCAATGAGAATCACATTGCCTCTCGATAAAATATTTCTAGCTTGGATCCCTTTTCCAATATTTTATTAAAAATAAAGTCTTGTGGAACAGAAACCTTGATTATCCTATTTATTCTAATTACCATTATTCTGTATTACAAGAGTGAACAGAAAAAAATTACAGATTAAATGGTATAATTGTAGATTACAAACATATCGCAAAAAAAAACCAAAACCCTACTTGTCAGAAAAAGAACACAGCAGATGTGATGATACAAAGTCTTGCTTTGCTGGTGCGGTGTGCCTACACTTTTCAATAGCGTTTTTTACCTGCATTATCAGTAATTTTGGACTGACCAGGAAATCCAATTCCTGAAGTACAAAAGATTTTCCTTCCTTATAGAAGGAATTCAATAGAATAGGTTTTTATACCATGCTTTATTTCTGGGGAGGGACGGTGGTTCAGTGGTAGAGCATCTGCTCGGTAAGCAAAAGGTCCCAGGTTCAATCCCCGACATCTCCAACTAAAAAAGGTCCAGGCAAATAGGCGTGAAGTATGCTTAGAGCACACGAAAGCTTACATTCTGAATGAAACTTTGTTGGTCTTAAAGGTGATACTTGACTCCTGCTTTGTTCTACTGCTTCAGACCAACACGACTGCCCATCTGGATCTCTCTCCCCACAACCGGCACCTTGTGAGGCAGGTGGGTCTGAGAAAGTTCGGAGAGAACTGTGACTGGCCCAAAGTCACCCAACAGGCCTCATGTGTCTCAAAGTGGTTTACAATCATCTTCCCTTCCTCTCCCCACAACGGGCACTTTGTGAGGTAGGTGGGGCGGAAAGAGCTCCAAGAGAACTGTGACTGGCCCAAGGTCACCCAGCAGACTTCATGTGGAGGATTGGGAAATCAAACACAGTTCTTTGGATTAGAGTCTGCTGCTCTTAACCACTACACCACGCTAGCTCTCAACAGTGAGACAGATGCTTTAGTTGGAGAAACGTCGACTGCGGGGTGACATGATAGAGGTTTACAAGATAATGCATGGGATGGAGAAAGTAGAGAAAGAAGTCCTTTTCTCCCTTTCTCACAATACAAGAACTCGTGGGCATTCAATGAAATTGCTGAGCAGACAGGTTAAAATGGATAGTACTTCTTCACCCAAAGGGTGATTAACATGTGGAATTCACTGCCACAGGAGGTGGTGGCGGCCACAAGCATAGCCACCTTCAAGAGGGGGTTAGATAAAAATATGGAGAAGAGGTCCATCAGTGGCTATTAGCCACAGTGTGTATGTGTGTGTGTGTGTGTGTATATATGTATGTATGTGTATATATATATATATAATTTTTTTGGCCACTGTGTAACACAGAGTGTTGGACTGGATGGGCCATTGGCCTGATCTAACATGGCTTCTCTTATGTTCTTCTGTGACACAGAGTGTTGGACTGGATGGGCCATTGGCCTGATCCAACATGGCTTCTCTTATGTTCTTATGTGACACAGAGTGTTGGACTGGATGGGCCATTGGCCTGATCCAACATGGCTTCTCTTATGTTCTTCTGTGACACAGAGTGTTGGACTGGCTGGGCCATTGGCCTGATCCAACATGGCTTCTCTGATGTTCTTCTGTGACACAGAGTGTTGGACTGGATGGGCCATTGGCCTGATCCAACAGGGCTTCTCTTATGTTCTTCTGTGACACAGAGTGTTGGACTGGATGGGCCATTGGCCTGATCCAACATGGCTTCTCTTATGTTCTTATGTGACACAGAGTGTTGGACTGGATGGGCCATTGGCCTGATCCAACATGGCTTCTCTTATGTTCTTATGTGACACAGAGTGTTGGACTGGATGGGCCATTGGCCTGATCCAACATGGCTTCTCTTATGTTCTTCTGTGACACAGAGTGTTAGACTGGATGGGCCATTGGCCTGATCTAACATGGCTTCTCTTATGTTCTTATGTACATACTCTGCAAACCTGACTCCTCTTAACTGCGTTACTATACTTCTAGAATGGTCATCCAGGGCAGCTGATAGAAGGAAAAGAAAACAATCCTATATATATATATCCAAAGTAAGTCTGTTACCTTAAGAACTGGTGCCTTTTCTTCACAGATCAGCACCCGGATGTCAGGATTCCGCAGATCCGTGCAATATATCTTTCTGTCTCTCCCACCGGAATAAACGTGAGTGAAGGCTTCGTTGACCTGCAGGGCCCACACTCCTTCATCATGGACTCTGTAAGTAGCTATGCACCTCTGCTGACCGAGAGACCAGAGTCTGATGGTCCCGTCAGAACTGCCGGAAAGACACTGTAACAGAAGCGGTAGATGCACTTAACACCATCATAATGTACATCCCACAGAACTAAGTGAACGTACAGCTATAAAGTTATTGCAGATGTTCTTCTTCACCAATATTCTCTCAGTTATTCAATTCACATCACCAGGAAAGGGGCCGGGACTCAGTAGCAGAGCATCTGCTGGGCATGCAGAAGGCCCCGGGTTCAATCTCTGGCATCTTCAGTTAAAAGGATCAGCTGCAGGTGATGCGACAGACCTCTTACCTGAGAACCTAGTCAGCCGCTGCCAGTCTGACTGATGGATTGAGGGTCTGATTCAGTATAAGGCAGCTTCGTGCATTCACTGTTTGCACTTTACAACAAGTCATTTACAATGCTAATTTATTGTAGAGATCCAGTACACAAGATGGGAAAATACTTATGGTCGATGTTCCCTCTAAACTGCAGAGTCTTGTGAGCAAAAATTCTACTTTGGGAGCTCCTGGCATTCAAGTTGTGAGCTACGGCATAAACTAATGTGCTCTGGGGTCATCCTTCCTGAGCTAAGACAAAAATGTGTGAGTTGGAGGCTAAAAATCTGTGAACTAGCTCAAGCTAACTCAGCTTAGAGGGAACACTGCTTATGGTTACAGCTGCACTTATTTTAACCCTGGCAGTCCATTTAGGATTTCTGTCTTGTTTAATTTTTTAAAAAAGAAGAGGAAGAAGAGACTGGATTTATACCCCGCCCTTCTACCAGAGCAGCTTACAATCTCCTTTCCCTCCCCCTCCCCAAAACAGACACCCTGTGAGGTAGGTGGGGCTGAGGGAGCTCGGACTGAGAGCTGCTCGAGAGAACAGCTATGACAGATACAGAAATAAATATTTTAGCGCAAGAAACTCCTAAGACAATATTTCCTCAGGACAGAGCAGTTAGGGTTTGTAGAAACGCAGTGTGAAATGCATACCTGTGTGCCGTCTCGATTCAACAGCAAAGCTTTAACGTTGTCTGTGTGCCCTTTAAGTTTCATAAGCTTTGCACAGGTTCTGGGATCCCAAACCCTTAAAACCTGTAGAAAGAAAATTTTCCTGGAATCCTCGATCACTTTTGAAACAAAAAGGCTATCTTGAAGCTATTTCCTTGAAGAAATCCGTTCGTAAGCCCTTTAGTCTACTACTGCCCTCGTTTAAGGCTCCTTAGCTAACACAACGCGCTATTCATTTGTGCAGAAAGAGCAGTGGATACACTAAGGAAGGTCTGTCCAGGGGTAGAAATAGTTCTGGCATTCCCAGAACATCTCCTTGTTGGATGGTGCAGGGGGTACCAGCAGGAGTAGCCAGTAAGCTCTGAGCTGTTTCTGAGCAAAGGCATCCCACACAACATAGAATCATAAAGCTGGACGGGACCTCAAGGGTTGTCTAGTCCAACCCCCTGCACAATGCAGGAACATCATCATCATCATTATTATTAATGTTCCACCCATTCCCCCATGGGGGCTCAGAGCGGAGTACATCGTAAGTAATAATAAAATCAAAATAAAATCACAGTAACATCGCAATAAAAACCGGTTACAATATTTAGTAAAAGTACAACAGGATGGTCCAGCAAGATGGTATAGCAGGACGGTACAGCAGCACAGTACAGTAGGGGAGGTCAACCGATCTAATAGATAGATACTCGCTGCCTCATACAAAAGCCTGGCGGAACAGCTTCATTTCACAGGCCCTACGAAAGGCTAACAAGCCAGGTAGGGCCCAGATCTCCAGAGGGAGCCGATTCCACCAGGTCGGGGCCAGGACTGAAAAAGCCCTGTCACTGGTAGAGGCAAAACGGGCATCTCTTGGGCGATACAAGTAGTTCTCCCGACTCAATAATGACAGATCTCATCTGGGTCAGTGGAGAAACTGAGTGTGTCAATAAGAGAAAAGCATTAAAAAAAAAAAGTCTGTTTCTTCCAGCAAGTATAGAGAGCAAATTTGAATTATATTCCTTTTGTCCTTTTATTTTAACTATTTCCTCCTATAGTACTGAGAAGCAATTACAATTTTGTAATTTTCCAAACCAATAACCATCAGCCTTTGTATATAACCTTACTTTTTATTTTATAACAACACGTTTGTAAACCTCCAGCCATTGGTTTTATACCAATACCCCACCATTTTTTATAACTGCAGTTGCTATTGCGTTATTACACAGTAAACAAAATAAAATGTTATTTAAAAAAACAACAAGGGGCAAGCATATGCATGGAGGAAAAATAAAAATCTATCGTAGTGCAATTTATGGCCCTCAGCTCCTTCCACTTTTGCGAGGCTTTGAAGCAGCAGGGAATCAAGTGGAAATTACAGCAGCATCGGTATACAAGATACCCTGGTTCCAGCAGCTTAGAAGGACTTAACTACAATACAAAACCTTTGCAGTTCCAGTAAGAACCTCTTTGGATGAGAACAAACTGTAGCCTCTCCAAATTATAAGAACGCTTAGCCTAGACTAGCCCAAATTCATCAGAGCTCATATAAGCTAAGTAGGGTTGGCCCCTGGTGAGTACTTGGACAGGACACCACTGCAAAACTCCCCTCTGCCTGTCTCTCGCCTTGAAAACGCCCCTGGGGGTTGCTGGACGTCAGCTGCAACTTGACAGCACTTTACAGGTATCCATTAAAATAGCTGAGACTGGAATTTTTCAGACCAATATTCCAATTTGTGCTGACACACACTATAAATATCCTCCGAATGAATTCACGCTGATGATCGTTTCAGCAAGGCTTGGGGTGGTGGGGGGGGGGGGGGAAGAGTCTTGCTTACCTTTTCAGTGGACCCTGATACGATTACTGTTCCCATCTGATTCATGGCAAGGCTGTAGATAGAATCTTTGTTCCCACTGAGAGACGAAGCTATTGCAAACAAAGACCACGACATTTTGCATCAAGCAGTTCAAAAGGCTTCAAAACACGTAACTGAAATAACTGATCCTGCAGTGGCCACTGAGCGCACAGCAGCTGCCTTCAATGAGATTTGAGTCAATTAGAAATGTATGGAATGCAGAAAGAAAAGGCTCTCCAAGCTACAATGAATTACATTGTCTGTTATCATGCTAGGCTTCAACATGCCCCGCTGGCTGTTACTTGCTGTTGTTGTCAACATGGTAGAAGCTTTTGTCCAGTTAATGCGGGTACATTTTCAATAGAACTCCAATCCACTAATACTAGCATTTATTTATCAGGCTAAATATACTGTCTAACTAAATTAAAATATAACCTGCAGGTAAGCACTGAAGTTAGGCTGGAAGCGGTGCCTAGAAACATGCAGCTTCCATCATCAGGTGGCATTCTTAAATTTACCATTACTTCCTGTTCAAAGTTAAAGACTGCATTTGGCATAGGAAAAAAAGTCTACCACCCCCTCACCCGATTGTCCTCATGGAGTTTTGCATGAAGCAACTCACATTCCATCTCTGACCCAGTTCGCAGGATAAAAGTACCCTGCCCTTTTAAAAAGGTAAAGGTAGTCCCCTGTGCAAGCACCAGTCGTTTCTGATTCTGGGGTGACGTCATATCACGACGTTTTCACAGCAGACTTTTTACGGGGTGGTTTGCCATTGCCTTCCCCAGTCATCTACACTTTCTCCCCCAGCAAGCTGGGTACTCATTTTACCGACCTCAGAAGGATGGAAGGCTGAGTCAACCTGGAGCCGGCTACCTGAACCCAGCTTCTGCTGGGATTGAACTCAGGTCGCGAGCAGAGAGCTCGGACTGCAGTTTTACCACTCTGCGCCACGAGGCTGCATCTCTTTTATGACAGGCTTTTTGCCAGTTTCAAAAGCATCACAGTTCACTTCACTGGCTGCCGATTTCAAAACTGCTCCAGTACTCTATTTAAAATTCTTTGTTACAGTCACAAGAGAAGCCATGTTGGACGTCTACTGTAACTTGACTGCACTTTATAGGTATCCATTAAAATAGCTGAGATTGGAAGAAGCCATAAGAGAAGCCCATCTAGTCCAACTCTCTGTGTGGCCAAAACCCAGGTGCCATCAGAAAGTCCATCAGCGGGGCGAGAACTTCAGAAGCCCTCCCACTGTTGCACCCCAAGCACCAAGAATACAAAGCATCACTACCCCTGTCAGTCATCCCTCTCATTACAACTAAGTAACAGTCACATTATCACAGCAGTTCAGCCTGTCGCCCAGCTGATTAGCAGACAGAAGAGGGGATGGGAAAACTGACAAAGATGCCGCAATGGATATTTTCCAGCCCAGTCCCGAAACAGCTTGCACAGATTATCAAGCACTTCACTCTCCCTGGATACTTACTTGTGACAGTGTTATTTGAGGCAGTCAGTGCTGTTAATGTATTTACATCCCAGAGGAATATCTGTCTGTCCAGCCCAGCGGACGCAACCAGTTCCTTATCTTTTGCATACGCCAAGGCTTTCACATAATCCTAAAGTAAAGCATGAAACCAATGTAAGAATATAGAGCTAAGAAGCAGGATATACACAATTTTGCATGGTATTTGGCACTACCGGTTTAACAGCTATGAATTTAGGCAGATGGTGAGAGGGAGGGCAGGAAGGGCTCAGCTCTTGTGGCACTTTCTTATATGCCAGGGTAACGCCAATCAATTTCCCTCCAAGCTAGACTGGCCCAGAGATCCTGGAGGTTTTTTGCCTTCCTCTAAGGCGTCACAGAGGGACTGGGGAGGTAGCTTTGAATTCCCTGCATTGTGTAGAGGGCTGGATTAGATGGCCATTGGGGTCCATTTCCAGCTCTGTTTCTACTTATAATGGCATTTTTATACTATTTGTCATTACCTTATGTGTCCTTAGTGTGGACATGCAAAATCCCTTGTGTGCATTCCATACTTTAACAGTAGTATCGGAAGAAGCAGATATTACTATAAGGAAAAAGGATGCAATAGGTTATTTTTCTATAGTAAGAAGAGATGGCGAATGTTTCTTTTCGAAAATCAAAGTCTTCATGAATACTGTTTAAGCAGAGACAATTTGTTACCGGTAAGCATCACTCTGAAAAGCATGCCAAAAAATAAGAACTAGAGGAATGAGATTGCCATCCACCTAAGCTTTTCCACCAGTGCCTATTCCCCCTTTTTTTGTTCCCAGGAGGATTGGCTACTTCAGAGGTGTGTGGCTTAATATGCAAAGGAGGTCCTGCTACAAAAAAAGCCCTGGCTGCAGAGTATACTGAATTTGGCTGCATATTACTGATCACAGCATTTTGTACAAATTGTCTCCCAGTTCATTTCAAGGTGCGGCTTATTCCCAACCTACACTAAACAGCCCTAGATTTTCTACACGTTAAAGAATGCCTTCTGTAACATGAACCACCATCGTTTGCTGAGATCTGGAGAGAGTCTGCTCATGGAAAAATGCAGCCATGAGTGCCTGGAAATGAGGCCTTCTTTGAAGTGGATCTTCAGCTCTGTTAACTCCATTTCCGGGAGCAGACCACTGCTTTATAGTATCCAATGCCAGGAAAAAACATGTACGGGGTTAATTTCTCACACACAATTTGTCGGACAGTGCCAGCTGACTGTTACCTGCTCTTTTGCGCTAGAGTTTTCAAAAACTGGATCCTCTCATGGAGAAAGTCTCTCTTGAGACAAAAGTCTTAATGGAAATGAGTTACCGGATCAAGCACAGTGGAAAAGGAGTTGTACGATCCAACCCACAATATTTTGCAAACTGCTCTCTGGACTTAAGTGAAACAGCCATCTATGCATCTCCAGGAAAATATGGCAGTCAATTTTATGGCATTACTGTAAGAGCCGCAAAATGTTTCAGAAACCTAAGAAAATCACTACACACTTATTACTGTCATGCTCTCAACCCTGTAAGTCTCATACCAGCCCCTCCCCCCCAAAAAAAGAGGTACTTACAAGTCTTGCCATTGCAACAGAGTACAATATCATTCACCCAGTCTGTATGATGTTCCATAGATGCTATATAAGGGTCTTGCTGAAATTAAAAATTGTATTATGAAATACTGTATCTGGTTTGTTGAGAAACCTCTTAAGATCATTTGTGACCTCTGACAATCTTGGCCACAAAGCAGTCTAATTACACTGAACAGTCAAAACGATTCCCTTAATCTCCCTCAGCGAGTTTAATAAAGAAGACAGGAACTACCTCTTAAAATATTGCTATAATTACTAAAAAGCTATATGAACAAGCTGTACTTAGTTTCATGCCCAGTTATGTAAATTACAGCATGCTAATTATTCTAAGCCTACTGTTTATTTTCATAGGCTTAAAATCACTGAAGAGGCCAAGCTGAACCACAGGCAGACATGACAGAAACCTCTGCAGCAGCTGCAAACGCAGTAAGAACGTGATCTTCAGACCTTACAGAGATTACATTGGCTGGATGGACAGCCTTCCAAGCGCTTCTCTGAAAAGCGAACATTAACTGGTATGTCTACCTCACCTTGTGCTGGTTGACACTCCATATCCTGATGATGGAGTCGCGGCCTGCTGTGAAGAGTCTGTTCAATGCTGGGTCCAGCTGCAGTGCATTTACGCCGTTCCGATTGTACTTCTCCACTTCATCTCTAATTACATAGGAGACCTAAAATGTGTTGACACATTTCCAGAGAAAGCATTAAGAATCTACAGAGGAGAGCATTTTGCTCTAGCCACTCGTTTTCAACAAAGCTTCCATTACTATGTGTTTTATTTTATTTTTTTAAAGAGTCATGAATGTCTTTAAGAGACCTATGCAGCACGTCCAATTAATACAATAATTGAGATTAGAGAGTAAAACGTGGGCATCAAATCACAAAAATACTCCTAGCAGAAGAAGGGAGAACTTTCACTTCCTTTGTTTGCAACATACACAAGCAGCACACTGTCTGTTTTTAAACTAGGAGGGGGGGGGGGGGGAACGCCATAAAATGCAGAAAGCAATTTCAAAAATATTATGTACTGAAATCACAAAAAACAAGCAAGATCCATGTTCATTTTGGTGTCTAATGAACTGCATGCTTGGCCCATTGCTTCAAGAGAACAAGCGTTGTGTGCTACTGTATGAACCACTATCCTTTATGCAAGGGGAGGTTACAGGAATGTTTACAACAGCCGATCTAAAAATTAAATGATTTCTCTCTGGGACAATTTCTGCGGATGAACAGATTCACAATGTAATCCTATACAGCAGCGGTCCCCAACCTTTATGGCACCAGGGACCGGTTTTGTGGAAGACAGTTCTTCCACGGACCGGTGGGGATGGGGATGCTGGGTTTTTTGCTGCCCCAGGCTGCCCCCATGCCCACACCCCATCCCTGCCACCCATGGTGGTCTTTAAATGAGTAGGCAAAAGTCACTGCCGTGCTGCCCCTTCCACACTCCCAGGGCCCAGGTTAATGAAAGAAGTAGTGCTTCGGAGTGAGGCTGCACTGATCCTTTTGTCTGCCTGGGACCTGGGCGGGCAAAATGGGCAGTGCGATGCCTCTGCCTCACTCCGTGGCCCGGTTCCTAACAGGCCATGGCCTGGGGGTTGGGGACCCCTGCTATACAGCACTACTCCACTGGGCTTCCGTCAGCAGTAAATCTGCATGGGATTGCACTGTTAACGATTATTAAATCGAGAACTTTTGTTTGATCTCATGCTACTACTGAGTGGTTGCAACTGTCAACTCCACCCTATCCTCCATTTTACAAGAAATATCGTGGGGAACAAAGGCAAGAACATGCACATGCAGGACATGGCGGGGGACACCCATTTGTCTGATCTGCTAATTTACCGTTTGTCCCTGCAAACCAATAACAAAGTCAAGCAAAGATGCTTGGGGTAAGAGTATTTTTTTTTAATTTATTTCGATTTATATCCCGCCCTACCCGCCAAAGCAGGCTCAGTATGTTCTTCTATTTACTTCTCATTAAATAAATAAGTTGAACTTAATAAATAAATAAGACAGAATGTATAAGCATTCCTAGGATTAGCCCAATTTTGCAAGGAGTACTCCAGACCCCCCCGAATAAGCTGTTAAACTTCTATTCTTTTGATCATTATTCTAGATAGCAAAAAAAAAAAAAAGCAAGCAAATCTTGGGACAAGGTTCACATCAACCGTGTTTCAAAGAATAAAGAATGCTACAAAGAGGCTGCAGATAAAATACCGGCTGGTTAGTTTGTAATATGAGAAATTCAGCTCTACCACTGCTATCTACCACAAAATGGCAAATTCTGCCCCCCATTGAGTTGTTAGGTGAGAACATTTTAATGAAGATACTTATTACTGGAGAAACTTTCAAGCATGAGTCGGGTCACAGGAATCCTAGACCTTTCAGTAGAATGGCCCATAGGCTCAGCCAGTGAGCCACACCTTGCTTGCCCATTGCCTTCCTGCCAATGAAACCCAGCCCTAAACCCAACTTTCCACTTGGCCCTGCAATCGCCACTTCTTCACCGCCCAACATTTGTCAAGTTCCCTGCTCTTCAGGCGATGACATTCTGCTTCTTTTAGCTACCTTGCCTCTTGAGCAGCCTCCCCAACACTCCTCTCCCTCATCAGCTCCTTTAACTTAATTTTTAGATTTATATCCCGCCCTTTCCCACAAGTGGGCTCAGGGTGGCTTACAATAGAAAAGTAGACACCTATTACAGATTAAAAATAAAACATCATAAAAACATAACAGTATAAAAACAAAAGCAATACAGCAGCACAAACACAGACGGTGAGCCAGCAACAGCGTGTAGGCTGATATCTATCAATGCAGCACAGTCACAATGGTAAGGTGATGTGGGAGGCCAGTTAATACCAAAGGGACGCCCACCAGATCCATTAAAAACCTGGCGGAAGAGTTCCATCTTGCAGGCCCTGCAAAACCTTGATAAGTCTCAATGTCTGATCTGATCACCCCCTCTTTGAGCTCATTCCCCACGTATTCTACTCTCGTTGTCCAACTTTTTTTTTTTTTAATATACATGAATCTTCCTACTGACTCCAACAAAGTCAATACTCTCTACTCAGACTTGCAGTTCTCCAGGATCTCAGGTGGGGCCTTTCACACTGCCCACCTACCTAGTCCTTTTAACTCAAGAGGCCAGGAATTGAACCTGGGACTTTCTGCATGCAAAGCAGAGGCTCTACCACTGAGCCATGGCCCTTCCCTTCCTCCCCACCACCCCAGATGTCTCTTTTTTGACCCATAACCTACGCTGTCCCTTCTCTTTAGCCCCTCTTAGACATGATTTCATTATCCCTCATAAGACCTTCAGCCTACTCCCCTGGAAGAATGTTATCAGAACACTAGACATAATAGAACTACCAATTGGTGCGATACCAATGCTAATCACAAAAGCAAACGATTTATTATTGTGAGCCAGTTCAGTGTAGCTTTAAGTGTGTGGACTCTTATCTGGGAGAACCGGATTTAGACTCTTATCTGGGAGAACCGGGTTTGGACTCTTATCTGGGAGAACTCCTCCACTTGCACCTGCTGGAATAGTCTTGGGTCAGCCATAGCTCTAGCAGAGGTTGTCCTTGAAAGGGCAGCTGCTGTGAGAGCCCTCTCAGCCCCACCCACCTCACAGGGTGTCTGTTGTCGGGGGAGAAGATATAGGAGATTGTAAACCGCTCTGAATCTCTGATTCAGAGAGAAGAGCGGGGTATAAATTTGCAATTCTTCTTCAGTTCTGAAAGAAGGATGTGGCAAAATGGAGCAAGTGCAGAGGAGAGTAAAGAGGATGATCAGGGGCCTGGAGACCAGCCCTATAAGGAAAAGCTGAGAGATTTCAGAATGTTCAGTCTGGAGAAGAGGTGAAGGGGAGACATGATTGCTTTCTATAAGTATTTGAGGGGCTGTCACTTAGAAGGGGTCCGGGAGCTGTTCCTGTTAACAGCAGAGGAGAGGACTCGCAATAATGGGTTTAAATTAAGGGTGGGAAGGTATCGACTGGATATTGGGAAAAACTTTTTTACAGTCAGAGTTGTTCAACAGTGGAATCAGCTACCAAGGGAGGTGGTAAGCTCCCCCTCACTGGCAATCTTTAAGCAGTGGCTGGACGAACCCTCATCAGGGATCCTGCACTGAGCAAGGGGTTGGACTAGATGGCCTGTATGGCCCCTTCTAACTCTATGGTTCTATGAAATCTGTGCTTAAAATTGTACTGGGAATGACTTCTGCCAAAAACAACTGCTGGTGTTTCTGCCTGACGATATCTCTAGTCACAGCAGGTAGGTGAGTAGAGAAGCTCTGGTAATGTTATGCGACACCCAAAATTCTCTAGACCGGCATTTCCCAATAGCAGTCGCAACCCGGCACCGGGCCACGGAGCCCTCAAAGCCGGGCCGCAGGGCCTCCCCTCTCTTGGCAGCTCCACGCCTCCCCACCCCCGGTGCCTCCTTCTCCCTCCCTTCCCCACCGCAGGCAGGTCAATTTCATCTTGCATAAAGCCCCGACGGCAGCTCAAACAGACCACGGTTGAAAAGGGTGCATGGCTTCTCCCTTGCCGGCACTTCCTGGATGGGAACAAAGTGCTGGAGAGGGAGGAGCCACACACCCTTTTCAACCGCGGTCTGTTTGAGCTGCCGCCGGCTTGGCCCAATGTGGTATGAGCTCTGCGCTGATTTCCTAGCGATCGGGCAGTCGGGCGGGGGGCTTTACGCAAGATGAAACTGACCCGCCTGTGGTGGGGAAGGGAGAAGGAGGCGTGCGACGCTGCCGGTGGGAGAGGCGTGATGCAGGGAGGGAGGCGGGGGGGGCGACCAGAGGAGGGGAGGCCCCACAACCTGGCATTGAGGGCTCCTGGCCCGATTTCCCACTGACTGGAGGCTTTGCAGCCTGAAATTGACCCGCTGTAGGGAAGGGAGGGAGGTGGCAGGAGAGTCAGCTGCACGGCCAAAGTGAGCAGTTTTAAAAGTGAGTTGCTCCCATCCTGTTTCTTTCCATTTTTCTTTTTCTTTCTTTTCTCTTTCTTCCTTTTTGTCCCTCCTTTCTTTCACTCCTTCCCTCCCTTTTCCTTCCTTTCTATTTCCTTTCTCTTTCTTTTTTTCTATATTTGTTTCCAACTCTCTCCCTCTTTCTTTTCCCCTGTCTTCTCCTTCCTTCCTTGGCATTGCTAATCTGGGGGTGGGGGGGAGAAGCTTGAAACGCCCTGCCATTTCATGTTTTCTTTTCTTTCTTTCTCACTTTCTTTCTCTCTTTGTCAGTCTCTTCCCTTGTCTTTCCTCCTCTCTCGCTCTCTGTCAGTCAGTCTCTTCCCGTCTTCTTTCCTTCTCTCTCTCTCTCTTTCTGTCAGTCCTTTCCCATCTCCCTCCTTCTTTCCTTCATATTTTTAGTTTTCTGCTGTGTGGTCTTTGTGCTTTTTCTTAATGTTTTATTTTTAAAATTGCATTGCAAAATCCCACTATTCTCCTACCTTTCCTAAACAAAATATTGCAGGAGTTTTAGGCTTGTTTGTACACCATTTCCTGTCTCCTGGCTCCACCCTCAAAGTCTCCTGGCTCCACCCACAAATTTTAGTGGACCATGAAGGAGAAGTGTAAAAATAACCAGGCCACGGGCCAGCGGGGGGGGGGGGGGGGGGGGTTGGGAAACCCTGCTCTAGACAATGATTCAATGTTCTATTTTTCCATGGAAAAATATCTGTCCCAGCTATCTAAACACAGCTTGCTTATCTATAGTTGTCCAGACTGTTTGATGGGCTAAATGTGAGATAAGAAGCACAAACAACTCCCCAGCTCTTGCACATACTACATTTGTCTTACTTTTTTTTGCTAACGTTAATTTTTCTAGCATCATTTTTTAAACTTTTAATTGAAAATTTTCCCCAGAAAATCCACATCATTGTTTTGGTATGCTGACCCAACTTCTGTTGGGCAAAGTGACAAGCAGCTCCCACTAACAAATGCCGGCATAACAAGATTTTAAGTGCTAAACTAAAAAAAAAATGAAAACAGAATCAGGTGAGTAGCTATGTTGGTCCGAAGCAGCAGAACGACTGAGTCCAGTGGCACCTTTAAGACCAACAAAGTTTTATTCAAGGTAAAAGCTTTCATGTGCACATGAAAGATGATACCTTGAATAAAACTCTGTGGGTCTTAACGATGCCACTGGACTATTCTGCTGCCTACACAGTGGCATTCTTGGATTCATGGAATATCTTGTCCACGATCAAATAAGCAGTCAATCAACCAGCCCTAAGAAAGCCACCAACTAATTACTTGCAACTGTTGCAACGTACAATCTCTAATTTCTCCATAGCAGATAGAAAATGAAGGATGGTCTTGTGGGAAGCACTTAGTAAGTAGTAATAATAGTGCAATACTTGTGCAAGTAGTAATAAGAGTGCACTGGTGCAAGATAATGACTTCTCAGGATTACTAATGGCATGAACAGGCGCACAGCACCTCAAGCCAGAGCCAGACAGGTCACTCAGGAATAATCAGTCGCTCTCCAAGCAATTAAAAGAAGCTCTCCTTCATTTCTAGTGTTAATCACTTTCTTACCCTTCCCTTTAAAACATCAGGGGTGTACCAGCTAAAATGTTTGTTTGGCCGAGTTTGAGGTAACAATAAATGCTAATTGATAAGATGGGATTCTTTCTCCTTGAGTAGCAAAATTATTTTCATTAATAATGTTCCTTCCTTTAAAACCAGCACTCACTCCAATTTAAAATATAGATAAGGTTTCTTTACAAAAGAGAACCAAAAGTAAAAACACCATATATGGGGGGGAAGGGAGTGTACAGGGTAAAAAAGGAACACACAAAATAACACACCTCTCTAAACTACTTTCACCAACACTTGTTTTCAGCCATCTCCTGGCTCAAGGTTGCAATAAAGATCACAGCAACTCAGCAGCACTGGTTTCAGTCGGCTTAGTGGAAGTTCTGGAGGAATAAAGGGAAAACCTCCCTTCAAAGATCCACAGTCTTTCAGTGTCATCCTCTGGCAGAGCGTCAAGCTTCTCCCTGAGCTTTTGGGTCTCTCTTCTCCTTGCTTCTGCACGAATGGATGTTGATCCTGAACGGTCCTTAGTGATCCTAAATGGTTCTTGAATGATCTCGACTGGGTTTCCTTTATACAAAGCTGGTTGTCGTTTCCTTAACTAAATAACCTATCACTGTGCCCAGCTAATCACACACTTATTTAAGACCATTTACACTTTGACCTGTCAAAGTTAGATGGCCAATTGTCAGATAGTTCATCTGACAGCTCCCAGGTGAACACTATACCACTTACAACATCCTGGATATGCATCCCAAAAACACTTACAAACCAAGGATGTTACTCTTACAGAATTAAACAGGGTACTAACAAATACTTAACACACAATCAGCATGATGGAAGGTCAAGTTTTGACAGCATCATATCTTTTCCCATCTACCTCTCATCTTGCATATGTGCATACAGATATACACATTTGCTCTAGACAGGAAGCAGAATGCTACTAATCTCCCTCTTTGTGTTATGCCTCTTTGAGGGAAAACACAGGCAGCGCCGGCTCTAGGGTGCATGGCGCCCCAGGCAGACTCCCTGCGTGCTGCCCATCCTGCCACCGCCACGCACCTGGCCTTTGCAGCGCTGCAATGCAGTGCCATGCTCTGTTGCCCCCCATCAGAGTGCACCGTGCCCGGGCCCTACCGGCTTCGATGTGGGCGGCATGCCATCTAATCCTTTGAAGTGCGCGTGGAAAAAGGCTTCCCCCCACTCCTTCCTGGAACCAGAAATGAGGGGAAGCAAAGCCTTCGCCCACATGCACTTCAAAGGATTCGATGGCACGCCGCCCACATCGAAGCCGGTAGGGCCCAGGCACGGCACTGGGGGGGGGCAATGGAGCACAGTGCTGCGTTGCAGCACTACGGAGGGAGGGTGGGCGGCGGCAGGGGAGGCAGGCAAACTAGGCGGTTGTTGTGGGCACTGGAAGGGGAGGAACCACCTAGTTTGCTTAGTGGGTGAGCTGGCCCTGAACAAAGGCAATAATATATTGCTCCCCTGCAGTTCAAATTATAATCTGGGGTGATGGTTTTACTTTCGCAAAGGGTTTCCCACCACCCAAACACTGCAGACATGCTCTGAAACACTGTAGTTTTTGTACTAGTCATCATTTTGTCATTGGGAGGTCCCAAGCCTGAAACCTATGGCTGAAAACATTATGTTATCCTCCTCCTGGTCATCTATGATATAATCATGGCTTGTAAATGAACTATCTACACCAAAAGCCTGAAAGGGAATCCGGCAAATCATCAAGCTCACCTCTTCAAGGTTCAGAACATTTGTGTCAGAATCTAGGAAGACACATTTGTGGCTGGGTTTATGGAAACACACAAATGCACATCAAGATCCTCCTTGAAGGCTCAGCTCCACAGTCTTTTACTGCCTGATGTATGGCAGGGGGTGGGGTGGCAGCGTAGGACAGAGCTTCACTGTGGTGACACCAAAACTGTGGAACATCCTCACTGGGGAGGTCTGCCTCTCACCTGCTTTTTTTTAAAGCATCAAGAAAAGAGTGCTTTTTGACTAAAAAAACGGTTGGGACACCTTGAAAATTTAAAACTTTTGGTTGCCTGCCATATTGGTAGATCACCTTCCATAGTTGCATTAGCTGTTGTTTTTTATATGACTGGAATCAACACCTTGGCTTTTTGTATGAACAGGCAAGATACAGATATTTCACTAATTAAGTGGTACAGTGAATCTATAAAATGCTGTTTGAAACTGCCGAATAATTAATATGCCAAAAGAGAACTGCTGCATGTCAGCATGTACTTCAGGGTAGCTCTTCAGAAAGGCAAAACCTTCTCCAAGCAGAACATTCTTTTCTTATGAGGGACCACCAACCCATGTTGCACAATTTGCCATGCCTAATAAGCTGAAATGAACACATATGAAGCCACCTCATACTGAATCACACTGCTGGGTATACCAAGGTCAGTCATTTTCCCCCAATTTTAATATTATTTACAAAATTGAAAACTACCAACATAGTACCAGCACAGGGAATTCCAAACAAAAGAGAAAGAAGTTCAAAAGAGAATTAAGTTCACAGTGCTGTCCGTACCTGAATGGTCCTTTCTCTGAGGGAAATCTACCAACAACAACCTCAACCATCTTACTGAAGACTTATCCACTATACCACAACAAGATGAGATTCCTTAATAAAGTAATATCTCAAGGTCAGTACTGCCTACTTCCATTAGCAGTGGCCCTTCAGGGTTTCAGGAGAAGGTCTTTCACATCATCTGCTACTGGATCCTTAACTGGAGATGCTGGGGATTGAATCTGAGACTTTCTGTATACAATGAAGAGGCTCTTCCACTCAGCCACAGCCTCTGAATTTTGGACAGTGTGAACTGATAAATTTCATCTCTGAAAGCAGACTCACTTAACATCCAAGTCTGCTAAACTGCTACCTGGCAGCCATTTCAATTATGCTGTAACAGTGTATTAATACGCATTAATACGCATTACATTTTAATTCTGTCTCTCCTCTATTTTATCCTTAAAAATTTGTGAGGATGTTTAGGCCAAGAGACAGCAACAAGCCTACACACACACCATGCTTCATGGTAGAATGGAAATCTGAACCTTGGCCCAATTATTCTTAAGAGTTAGATGCAACCAGGTTGTTGGTAAAAAGGGGAGGAGAAGCCCTCTTCGACAATCGCAAAAGGCTATACAGAGAATCAGGGCACTCCAAGACTGAGTGAAAAAACTGGCTGAAATCAACCCTCAGTCTGATATACTAATCACTATACTAGTTAATATGGCAAAAGGGCATTTAACCCTGTTTTGTGAGGGAGGGAATATTTTGTACCTCCCTGTTTCTACTGCTTCCAGTTTCCCAGCTTCTTACACCTTCTCATTTGATACCCAATTTGGTGTAGTGGTTAAGTGCACTGACTCTTATCTGGGAGAACCAGGTTTCATTCCCCACTCCTCCACGTGCACCTGCTGGAGTGATCTTGGGTCAGTCATAACTGTCAGAGCTCTCTCAGCCCCACCGACCTCGCAGGGTGTCTGTTATGGGGAGGGTAAGGAGATTGTAAGCTGCTCTAACACTCCTTTAGGTAGTGAAGGGTGGGGTATAAATCCAATCTCTTCTTCTTCACAAATACCACATGGTGGGATTCTGGAGATAATGTGGGCCAAGATGGTCCAGTTGCCTTCATTGTTTACATTGTACTGCCATTGTTTTCTTGAAGTTGGTAGCCGATTTGTAAATGCCTAGGTTTCTTTTCTGATGAATTATGCCTGCCATTCAGAAATTTAGCTTCCATTGCAAGCAGCATGATCAGTCTTTGGAGATAATGTGGGTTAGAATGGTCTGATTCCCTTCAGGTTTAGCACTGCACGATCTTCTTGAAGTTGGTGGCCAACTTTGAGATTTCAAGCTTTATTTTCTGGTAAGTTACACATAGATACATTTTACACCCTACATTTTACCCCAGTGGGAACCCAAAATGGCTTACAGCTTTTTCCCCTTCTCCATTTTATTCTCACAACAACCCTGAAGCTGAGTTCATTCACAAACTCAGAACACTGGACTACACTAGGGCTGAACAGAAACATAGGATTCTTATCTTACTACATAAGCTAATTTTCTGTCCTTAACCATTTCTTCTCTGCCCTACCAAACGGATTACATTTTGCATTGTACCTTTGCATTCTGTCTTCCTACTTTACAACATCCCTCCCACCTTCTAACTGGGAGTTATGAGGGCTTAGGTATCTCCATTCCTTCTTCTATCTGATAAAGGGACATATGAAGCTGCCTTATACTGAATCAGACCCTCGGTCAATCAAAGTCAGTATTACTCAGACTGGCAACGGCTCCCCAGGGTCTCAAGCTGAGTTTTTTCATGCCTGCTTGCCTGGACCCTTTTTAGTTGGAGATGCCAGGGATTGAACCTGGGATCTTCTGCTTACCAAGCAGATGCTCTACCACTGAACCACCATCCCATACTGAATCAGATCCTTGGTCCATCAAAGTCAGTATTGTCTACTCAGACTGGCAGCGGTTCTCCAGGGTCTCAAGCTGAGGTTTTTCACACCAATTTGCCTGGACCCTTTTTTGGAGATGCCAGGGATTGAACTTGGGACCTTCTGCTTACCAAGAAGATGCTCTGCCCCTGAACCACCGTCCTTCCCCAAACAATCTTATTGGTCTCTAAGGTGGTGCTTCACTTAAATCTAGATTCAGGCGGGTAGCCATGTTGGTCGGAAGCGGCTGAACAAAGTTTGAGTCCAGTGGCACCTTTAAGACCAACAAGGTCTAATTCTGGGTGTAAGCTTTCACGCACACGCACACAAAAGGTTCTACCAGGAATAAAACTTCATTGGTGACAAAGGTGCCACTGGACACAAACTTTGTTCCTCTGAGGTAGATCATGCTAAGAGTGTGTGACTGGCTCAAGGTTTCTAGTCCAGCACTCTAACCACTACTCCTCGCTGGCTAAGGGTTAAAGATAAAGAAATTCAAGAGAGGATCAAAGAAGGGGGGAGAGAGGGATGTGGGATGTGATAAGAGCGGCAAAGAAGAGGAGATGAGGAAGAGGTCAGGAAGCAGAGCAGCAAGCGGATGGCAGGGCACCCTCATGTCAGAGATTGATGGTGCAGATAATGAAGTCTCACGCAATTTCCAAATCCTGTAAAATCTGCTGATGGGTTTGGTCATTTTACTGTACAGATAACATTCGAAGTGCAACAGTGCATTGCTTAATATGGAGAAAGCCCATTAGTCCCATTTACTCCACCATAAATGTCTGAGAATTGCAATAAATTGCTACCTAATGACCACATTTGCAATTTTGCTACTACTGAGGAGACTCAAGAGACACAAAGTCACATGCTCATTTAAGCATTATTAGGACAGTGGGTATGGCATACTGGCTAAGAGAGTGAGCTATGATTCAGGAGGCCCCTGGTTCAAATCTCTCCTTTGCTACAAAATCATTATGCAAGTGTCAGGTTAGTCTCTCTCCTAGCTTCCTCTCACCAGCTACATTACTGGAATAACAATACTGGTCTGCCTGTAAGGATTACAAGATAATGTGTGTAATGTAAAGCATTTTGGAGAGTCAAAGCGCTATATAAAAGCTATTAGCCAAATGCTTGAAATGCATTACTGCACTAGCCATAAGTCCAACTCAACAACTATTTCTGCCAGAAAGGCTTGAATTCAGAATGCAGTGGGCTAGCTAACATTTCCTTGCTGTAGCTACCACTCCCTTCTTTGGCCTCCGGATTCGCAATGTGATGGCCAGGCATTACAAGAAAGAAGTCTGCCGCTGGGATCTCCAATTGTTGAGCTTTAAACTAAGCCAGTGAGTCTTAATTGTCAGCTCAGGTGGGGATATTTTCATTTAGACAGGTGAAAAAAGAAGAGAAATGTGCAAGAAATTAATATGGATTAATGGGGGGTAAAGTAAGAGGGAAGCTGCATACAGTATTTTTCTAAAGGGGGGCAGCTCTTGCTGAAGAACAGGCTAAAGAAGAGTTCTGGATTTGAAAAAAAGGTATAAATAGTTGATCTGAAGATTCTACGTATTATGTGAAGTACTCATCAGAAGCCATTCCTCTAAGATAGAGCAAAGCTGTCAACTTTTACCACTCTAGTATCGCAAGCATTGTTGACTAGAACTCTTTACATTTAGTTGGACAAGCTACGTGCTGGCCTGTCCTTTCTCCCTTCATGGGCTCAAGACAGAATTAAAGTGCAAGAATGGCATCCATCAACTTGCCCATGGAAAAAGAAAGAAGCCATCACCAACAGCTATACTTCAGACATGTTTAACATCCTTGTAAAAGCAAGGCTTTCACACCTTTGGCCAGGATCATAAGTGCTATGCTACGTATGGTGTTCTGCAAAATCCATAAGAACTACTGACTTCCCAGAGGGGCAAATGTCAAAAAGGTGCTAAAAAAGAAAGCAATCCTTTTGAACAGGTATAGGCCCTCTACATTATTTTATGTCCAACAGATTTTGATTATGCATACTCTTCAAAATCAATGGCCACTGGTTGCCTAACAAATAATAAGCTTTTGAGAGAACACCTCCTTTGTAATGCTGCTGCAAAGACGTGAAAGGGGTGGCCACACGTGGCTCTTTCACACATATTGTGTGGCTCTTGAAGCCCCCACCAGCCTGCCAGCCAGCTTGGAGAAGGCATTTGTTTCTTAAAATCACTTCTCTAAGTCAAGCCAGCTGGCGGCTTGGAGAATGCAAGTTAAAGTTGCTTTCTTTCCACCTCTCCATCCCTCCCCCATTTATTTTCCTTCCTTCCTTCCTGTCTCGTGGCTCTCAAACATCTAACATTGATGTCAGATGTTATGTGGCTCTCAAACACCTAGCATTTATTCTACGTGGCTCTTACGTTAAGCAAGTTTGGCCACCTCTGTTCTGGACTCTTTCCTACTGTTTTTAAATTTGAGGACCAGCACTGATGCTTCCTTTCCATTTTTTAACAGCACTCCATGGAAACCCAGGGTGAGCATCACCCACACCCTGGGCAAAGCCAAAAATTCATTACTCTAGGCCACTGATTAGAACCAGTTAGGTTACGTGTTCAAGAAAATGCTTCTCGGGTACAATTTATCACCATTCTCTCCTACTAGTCTTGAATAACCAGTAAAAAAAAAAAGAACCTGAAAATACAGGAAAAAACCACTTGTACAAGCAACTGATGATCTCACAACCCACAATACCAAGCCACTGTTTTACTGACTCTGAAGCAGCGTGCATGCACATGAAAGCTTATACCCAAAATAAAACCTTATGCGTTTTAAAGCTGTCACTGGATTCAAACTTTGTTCTGCTGCTTCAGACCAACATGGCTACCCACTTGATATGACTCAGACTTTGGTATACATAAAGCATCAGCAAATGTTCTGTGTGTTAGCTACAGAAGTACAGCACAGAGTGACTATGTGTACCTGAATACTAAAAAGGAAAATCTTTCCCATTAAATGATCAAAAGTCTGAGATCAATTAACAGCACTGCCTTTTAAAGGATTCGTGAACACTAAAAAGATGCAGTCATTAAATCAAGCAGTTAATACAATATAGGGTTTGTAATGTGGATATCACTGCAAGGGATTGTATATATGTTCACTTCCAACAGAGGGCTAAGAAATGGCTGCAAATGGGGTTACATTTCTGGAAGCAAGATATGAACATATAAAGCTGCTTTCTACCGAATTGGACTGACAGATGTTTTCTAAGATCTCAGGCAGAGATATTCCACATCACATAATACCTGTTCCTTTTAACTGAAGGGGACTGAACCTAGGACCTTCTGCGTGCAAAGCAGATGCTCTACCACTAAGCCACAGCTCTTCCCCCAAGGAAAAGATTGGATGAAAGCAGGTACAAAGAGTCACCAGAAGTGTTTAGTGACAAAAAAAAAAATTAAACAACAGCGCTCTAGATACAAATATTTTGCTAACCACAGATATCCCAGGGCCTTTTCATGTTGTATGACTGACAATCTCAACAGTCACAATGATGAATTTCGGAGAGCACAATTTGCATTGTCTTCTCATTTACTCTACAAGCTACAGCAAGGCACTCACAATTATTAAAGACTTGCATGGTACAGATATCTTTGAGAATAAATTAATGGCAGAACTATACGTACCTTTTTCATTATTGTGCAACTCCCCATGGAGAGTAGCCACAGTGGTTAAGGCTAGCAGATAACTGGTGGCAGCAGTGACTGCTTAACTCTTTCTTTGACTGCTATCTGTGTGATCAAAATCATCCTTCCTCTCCTGTTCTTGCCAAGGCATAGCAGTTATGAGGAATGAGGCATACAAGTGACGGATAAGGGGGGAGGCTACTGACCCCCCTCATTTAAGAACAGAAGAACATAAGAGAAACCATGTTGCATCAGGCCAATGGCCCATCCAGTTCAACACTCTGTGTCACAGTGGCCTATATATATATATATATATACATACACACACACACACGTATACACATACACACACACCTCTGCTCCATATTTTTATCCAATCCTCTCTTGAAGCTGGCTATGCTTGTAGCCGCCGCCACCACCTGCGGCAGTGAATTCCACATGTTAATGTACCACTTAGCTCTCAAGCCACTCTTAGTTAGCATGATAATAAATAGCTTAAGTGGTTCAAAAAAATTGGGTGCTCCTTCAACCACCTGAGAAAGCAAATTAAAGTTTTCAACTTATTTTGCCATAGCTGTTTTATCTTTTTAGTATCTTGCCTAAATGAACAGACTACAGCTGATTTGTTTCTCTCTTTACTTCTCTGTTTAACAGCTGATTTTCCCTAGCAGTCACCTCTTAGTAGACAGCTGAGCTAAGATAAAGGTATAGATATCGAGAAAGACAGCAGCAGCTCCTCTTTCACTGTTGTATTCTATCCTTTGGACAGTTTTTTGTACCTGCTGATGGAGGAACTGACAGGCAGAACTCTCATATGGCAAATGTAAAATGTTGCTTGGTTCCTGGAAGCTATGTATATATTACACAAAATGAGGTGATACAGAGGTATAAAATTCTGGAAAATTCTTCTCCAAAGTGGAATAGGAGAAAAGAGACCCACATTGTTCGGTACTATACATAAACTGGCTCTCTGCATATGATATATTCTCTGAAATCTGCTAACCAAGGAGAGCGTCAGAAGACAAACATTCAAGAAGTTACCCACCCCCTTCCATCTTTCACATCCTTTCCCCAAGGAGCTCTATGTAGCACACACAGTTTTTTTATCCTCACAGCCAGGGCTTTTTTTGAACAGGAACGCAGTTCCAGCTGGCTTAGTGTCAGGGGGTTTGGCCTAATATGCAAATGAGTTCCTGCTGGGCTTTTTCTACACAAAAGATCTGATCGCAGCAATCCTGTGAAGCAGGACAGGCCAAGTGAGATTTAAAAAAAAATAAAGAGCTCAGAATCAACAAATGAACTTTCTAGAAGGGTGGGGATGTAAACACAGCTCAGCTGATTCCTAGAAAGACATTCTAGATCACTGTTCCCCCTAAGCTGAGTTAGTGTGAACTAGCTCAAAGGTTTTTAGCCTCTGGCTCACACATTTTTGTCTTAATTCAGGAAGAATGGCCCCAGAACAAACTAAATTTATGCAGTAGCCAAATCACTAGCTTACAACTTTAATGCCAGCAGCTCACAAAGTAGAATTTTTGGTAACAAGACTCCACAGCTTAAAGAGAGCATTGTATCCAAGGGTGTTGAACTCATAAGGCCAGATCTTACATTAATAAGACCTTGTTGGGCTGGGCCATATCATGTGTGTACTGGTAGCAGAGGTATAAACTTTATAAAGGTTAAGGACAAATACAATTAAAGACCTTTGGAAAAAAACCTTAATAAAAAACATGCTTAAACATCAGCATTCGTTGGTCTTAAAGGTACTTTCTTTTTATTTCTCCCATGGGATCCAGGGAATTGGGCAAAGGAAGCTCTGGCTCTTTCCCTACCTCCTCAGGGGACCAGGAGGGAAGGAGCCTCAGCCAATAGAAGGAATCATAGAGTTGGAAGGGACCTCCAAGGACATCTAGTCCAACCACCTGCAGAAAACTCACAAATACCTCCCCCTAAATTCACAGGATCTTCACTGCTGTCAGATGGCCATCTAGCTTCTGTTTAAGAACAACCAAGGAAGGAGAGCCCACCACCTCCAGAGGAAGCCTGTTCCACTGAGGAATTGCTCTAACGGTCAGCAAGTTCTCCCTAATGTTGAGCCGGAAACTCTTATGATATCATTTCAACCCATTGGTTCTGGTCCTACCTTCTGGGGCCACAGAAAATAATTCCACGCCATCCTCTATATGACAGCCCTTCAAGTATTTGAAGATGGTGATCATATCACCTCTCAGCTGCCTTTGGAAGAGAGGCTTGGCTTAGTAGCTCTGCTGTGCGACTGAGAAAGTCTAGCAAAGCAAGCTCTGCCTCCCCAAGGGAGAAGCCTCAGCTCATGGAGAAAATAGGTTTTTCTCTGTAGCTCCTGTGCAATTGAGCAAGTGTGACAAAGACAAGCTGTGATGCAGAAGGAAGCAGAGAGGGAGAAGGAAGCAGATGACAGCCATTTGGTTGGAGACCCCATAGGAGCCCTCCAGGGGGCCTGATTCACCCCCCCCGCCACATGTTTGACACCTGTTCTAGACCCAGCACCAATATGAAGTTTCAGCTGTTCAGAACATCACCACCTGCACCTGCCTAACGTGCACATTAAAGACCAGAATCATAAGGACTTCCATTCCAAGATGCAACCATGACAACCCCTATCCGTTTAACCGTGGGGGGGGGGGGGCTTGCCCTCCATGCTCTGCTCGTGCAAAACCACTTGGCTGGCCATTGTGTAGAACACAATCCTGGACTAGCTAGTCAGCTAGGGTTGCCAATCCAATTCAAGAAATATCTGGGGACTTTGAAGGTGGAGCCAGGAGACTTTGGGGGTGGAGCCAGGAACAAGGGTGTGACAAGCACAATTAAAGTCCAAAGGGATGTCTGGTCATCACATTTAATGGGGCCACACTCCTTTCAAATGTCTTTCCTCCATTGGAAATAATGGAGGATAGCGGCACCTTCTTTTAGGGCACATCTTCTTGAAACTTGGAGGGTGTTTGAGAAGAGGCATTGGATGCTAAGCTGAAAATTTGATGCCTCTACCTCAAAAAACAGCCTCCCCCCCCCGATGCCCCAAATAAACACAGCTCATTTCTCCACTATACCCTATGGGAATCGGTCTCCATATGGAATACTGGAGTGCCCACCAGACATTTCCTTCTTCCCACTTTCTGATGACCCTGAAGCAGGGGGAGCGCCTCAAACAGGGGATCTCCTGCCCCCACCTGGGGATTGGCAACCCTATTAAGCCAGCTGGTCTGATCAAGCCCGACAACTGGAAGGTTCTTTTTTTTTTTTTGAGGGATCCCAGGAACAGCAGAAAAAGGAAAAGCAGAATTCACCCGGGGGATTTTCCTGTTGCTTGGAAACACGCCGAAAGCGGGCCCACCTCGCCCTGCGCCCCCCGCTCTCCCCGCAGCCCGCCTCCTTCCCCACGGCGCCCCCGCCTCCCTTCTCCTGCCTCCCCTTCTTCTCCCTTCCTTCAGTGTGGCTCCCCCCCGCCCGCGTCCCCCCCAGCCGCCGGCGCCTTCCCGCCTCCTCAGTCCTCCTCCGCCGGCTCCCTCGGTCTCCCCTCACCTGCACTTTCCGCCGCCCCGCCGTGTTCTGTCGGTGATGCGCCGCCATCTTGCATGTTGACACTCTGTCGTCATGTCCGAGGAAAGGGATCCAGCCGGCCCGGAAGTTCCGCCTTGGACTCGGGCTCCGCCCTCTCCCCCCCCCCTTTCAAAACTCAGGCCGGCAAAACGCGCTCAGGAGGGGTTGCTGCCATGCGGAGGCGTGGCTTGCTCGGTTACCATGGCGGCGGCTATGGCGTGAGGCGGGGCTCCCAGAAGGGAAAGGCGACGACGGTTACGACAGAAAGGGGGGGCGGTTAGCTCGCGAGAGCTGGCACGAGGGAAGGGCGGGAGCTAGGAAAAGGTGACCGTTACGACGGTTAAAAGCCTGTTTTGCGCGCGCGGTCGCTCCAACCGACAGGGGAGGGGAGGAGGGAGTGTGCGCATGCGTGCCAGGTGCTTCCCTGAGGATTTCTCACCTTCGCTCATTTTCCCGCCCTTTGGTATCTGGGGCGTGAACGGAGCTGTAGCCATGTCAGCCTGTTTAAGCAGGCGCTATGTTTCTTTCTCCCGATAGCTTGGTGATTCTCTCCTACACATATTTCTTGATGGGTTCCTTTCTGTTTTTCCTCCATTTTTTTTTAATTATTGACAATGTAAACAGCTTACAGAAACCAGTTAAACATTAAAATGGTATGGTAGGAAAAACAAACAACATATATACGATAATACATGCAAAAGTTCAGTTCAAACAACTTATAAAGATAAATAGTCAATGAAGTTAGTTTTTAAAAACGGAGACTACTTATCCATTGTAGATCTATGTCACAACATATTAGAGTCTTGGTGATCCTGTCTAATATGAAATCATCCCAGACCTTGATGTGCCAAGCCCTTATAAAGGGAGGATGCTCGTCTTTCCATTTGAGTGCAATAACAGCTTTAGCTGCGGTTAATAGAGAGCCAGTTTGGTGTAGTGGTTAAGTGTGTGGACTCTTATCTGGGAGAACCGGGTTTGATTCCCCACTCCTCCACTTGCACCTGCTGGCATGGCCTCGGGTCAGCCATAGCTCTGGCAGAGGTTGTCCTTGAAAGGGCAGCTGCTGTGAGAGCCCTCTCAGCCCCACCCACCTCACAGGGTGTCTGTTGTGGGGGAGGAAGGTAAAGGAGATTGTGAGCCGCTCTGAGACTCTTCGGAGTGAAGGGCGGGATATAAATCCAATATCTTCATCTACCTCACAGGGTATCTGTTGTGGGGAGGAAGGTAAAGGAGACTGTGAGCCGCTCTGAGACTCTTCGGAGTGGAGGGCGGGATATAAATCCAATATCTTCATCTACCTCACAGGGTGTCTGTTGTGGGGGAGGAAGGTAAAGGAGATTGTGAGCCGCTCTGAGACTCTTCGGAGTGGAGGGCGGGATATAAATCCAATATCTTCTTCTTCTTCTAATCATTATTCTCTATTCGGTTTTTTAATAAACTTAGATTCCCAAAGATTGAGAAGGATCAAAGTTGGAGAGAGTGGAACCAAAAGGTGCTACAATACTTGTGTGTTTCTGCAGCTGTAGCTTTAATGGGGATGGCACAGGCGAGCTGCATTGCCTCAGAGCTTAGAAGCCAAGCAGGTTTGGCCCTATGTAGTACTTGGGTGAGAAACCGCCATGGAAGCACAGGGTCACAATGAAGAGGCAGGCAATGGCTGAGCCAGCTGTGTTCATCTCTTGCCTCGAAAACTCGATGGGGTTACTGTAAGTCTGCTGTGACTTGTCTGTGCTTTACACACATGGACACAACTGTATCACGTCTTCAGGGCGGGTCATAAAAATCAAAAACAAAGAAGTCTCACCCACTGCAGTGTACTGAGAACGTAAGTGAAGCCATGTTGGGTCAGGCCAAGGACCCATCCTGTCTGACGCTCTGCACCGCACAGTGAGTGGCCAAAAACCAGGGGCCATGTAATAAATTGTAATATTTGCTGAGTCCTAGGGTTGCCTATCCCCAGCTGGGTGCAAAGGAAATACCAAGATGGTATTGTAATGCCAAATTACTATAGACACTCGAAATATATTGAAAAAGTTTCTATATCTCAGTATCTCGAAATGTATAAGCAACGTCAGAAGATACAAATATAACAATGTGACAGTTTTCTTCAGTGAGTTACAAGGTTATTTGCTAGAGTTCTATTCCACAAGGTTTGACATAAACACCTGTCGGGAGTCACAAAATATATCTCAAGTCCTTTGTGTTAATTCACATTGCTGTTTCCAACCCTGAGGAAGTTTCTATGAAACAAGCCATATTAATAGTTGACTGCTTGTTGTTGGGACAAGCTCTTAAGGACCCATCTGGGACCGTTGGATCTATTGGAAATATATTGTCTACTCCAAGGGTGTCAAACTCATTTGTTATGAGGGCCGGATCTGACATAAATGGGATCTTGTCAGGCCAGGCCATGTGTGTCATAAAATGTTAATTCCAGGTAGGAGAGATATAAACTTTATAAAGGACACAGAGAAACACAACAACTTTTTTTAAAAATGAAACATGCTTAAAAGATTAGCACTCTTGCAATATTTTGTTTATTTAACAGTCTCTGATAACTGACACCTCTTGCTCTGAATTATAGTATCAAAATTTGGAGACTGTGTCTGTGCTGTAGCAATCTTAAGTATGCTGTTCAGGTCTTGTTCAGGTGTGTATTGGTAAGTTGCAAATCTAATTTTGATTTTTTTTTTTACATTCATTACAGAAATCTCATGGTTAGTGCTTTGAGCATAAGACCCAGAGGAAAACATGAAATGGCTGGACATTGTGAGCTTTTGTACATATGTTGTTTATTGTGGTGGTCAAGAACATGTGAAGGTACCATGACACAGACCAAAGGCTGTGTATTTGTCTACAAAACAATACTCTTTCCCAGAGAAATTACTACTACTCCTATAAGGCAGTGCAAGAATACAGAGACAACAATGTATAGTGGTCAGTATCAGCCTACTTATATGGAAAATCTAATTTCAAATCCCCAGTCTACAAAGGAAATGTGGTGGGTGAACTTCTTCCGGACACATACTCAGTGGCTTGTTGTTATTCCTCTTCTAAATAGTTCACATTGCTTTCCTACTGAGAAAGACTGGATTGTGAAGGCAGCAGGAAAGCAATACAGAAAAACGGGAAAGGCAAAATCCAGTTGCACCCAGGAGAGCCCTGGCAAAACAAGCCAACAACACGCACACTTGTGAGCCTGATAGGAGCCCTCCAGGAGCCTCATCTGTCCCCCAGGCCCCACATTCGATACCCCTGTCTTAGAGGTTGGTTTGCAGCAGCTGAGGCAGAGTTTGCAGGTAGCTGCTGATGGGATAAAGCAAAATCCATAAATAAAGCTATGCCTTACCTTTTAAGAAAGCCAGACATGGAATCCTACATGGAAACCTAAAACATTGTGCAGTTTAGCTGTATGTGTATTGGGAAATTTTCCGCGAGTGGGGTGGGGTTGTCACAAAATTAAAATTGGAATAAGAGGCCCTGCATATTCTCCATAGGGAATAACAGAGTTCCCAGCAGACATTTCCCTCCCCTCCCCCCGCTTTCTGACAGCCCTGAAGCGGGGGGAGGGCCTCCAAACCGGGGGATCCCCTGCCCCCACCTGGGGATTGACAACCCTAATTTAAAGGCACATGCTGGCTGCTGGGGTGGGACTTTTCCCCACTGGCCAGCTAGCTGGTGGTGGGGAGGAGCCTGCGAAACAAGGGGATCCCACACTGGGACCTGGGAACTGACAAGCGTACCGCTTGCTTGTTGATATGCATCAGTTTGCCATGGGAATAGAACAAGATGCAGCTTGCACATGTGCAAAGAAAAGTTGTTTGTGTAGGGAATACAGAATGGCAAATGAACTCCACCCAAGCTCCAGTTAAGTGGAAGCAGAACGAGTGGAGTTAATTTGCCATTCTGTATTCCCCTTATTCCTGGAATAAAGTGTCCCCCCCCCCGACCCCACTATTCAACTGAGTGCCTTGCCTGTGTGTGTTAATTGGAACAGCACACACCAGGTTAACATAATGAGCAAACCATTCAATTTCTTTGGAAATGGAACAGCGTTTCTTCCTTGAAGCAATGAGCCAATTCTGGCTTTTCCTTCATCTCATTGGTGCAAGAGGTTCTTTATCAGAGCCCACCTTTGCCTCAACAAGGGCTTTCTTTGGGAAACAGCTGCCTCGATATAGAAGGATGCTTGTGTAACCCAGCAGTCACTTTGAGCCTCTGCACTCTACGCTTGGTTTGGGACATTTTATGGTTGCCCTGTCCCCTGTGTGCTAGCCATTTTGCACTGTTATCCAATCCACCACCTCTTCTCAGAATTCCTCAATTGCTTGCATGGTCAGCAAGTTTGGGGGCGGCCACTGTGTTTGGAATATTTCAGATGAAGTCATTCAACCCAGAAACAAATGTCATTTTACTAGAGTGCCAACGTTCATGTGAGGCCTCAAGATCCAGAATTACAATGGGTCTCTGGATTTGAGACCAATAGTACCTTAGATACCAGCAAGGTTTGGGGTGGTATAAGCTTTCGAGAGTCAAACCTCCCTTCATGAAACTACAGAAATCAGTTCAGAGAAAATGACTGCTTTGGAGGGTGGACTCTGGTATTAGAGCCCACTGAGGTCCCTCCTCAAAACTCATGCTTCATCCCTCAAGCTTTTGAAATTTCCTAAACTGAAGCTGGCAACCTAACTTTCACATACTACATTGTCCTTTCCTCCTTGTGCCCACAAACCTAATTCTAGGGCTGCCAAGTCCCCTGCTTCCCAGAGCAGGGGACTTTCACACTCGCGCTTTGCGCACGTGTGACGCAATGACGTCACCTGGAAGTGACATCATGCTGGTGATGCTACACATGACTGCTCTAGGTGTTTCCAGGAAAACTCTATGGTTTCCGCAGATGCTCTAGCCATTCGAGAGGGAAAAACTCTATGGTACCTATTATACCATAGAGTTTTCCCTCCCAAATCGCTAGAGCGTCTGGAAAAAAACATAGACTTTTCCCAGAAACGCCTAGAGCGGCCGCTACACACTGTCACGATGATGTCATTTCCAGGTGATGTCATTGCACTGGCGATGTAGGGGGAGGTTCCCCCCAATGGCCCAATGTGGACCAGCAGGTTGGGAACCTCCCAGGCAGGGGATTCCCCACCCAGACTGGGGACTTGGCAACCCTACCTAATTTCCTTGTCTGTTGACTACCCAATTTTACTGACAGGGTTTGTTTTTTTTAAACAGGAACATATAGGAATGCCGTTCTGGCTGGCTTGGTGTCAGGGGGTGTGGCCTAATATGCAAATTGGTTCCTGCTGGTCTTTTTCTACAAAAAAGCCCTGTTTACTGATAATTAATTCACATTATTCCCAATTCAGGAGACTCCTAAAATAGCACCAGCCTTCCTTTGGTAGACAGCTATGGAAAACGTCTGTTCTTCTGCCCTTAAGTAGAGCCTGGAAGTCACGAGTTGACAGGCAAGCTTTCAGAACCCAATAATTTTCATGTTAATTTGGAAGTAAGGCTGGTTGAGTTCACTCTTTGTGTGCACGGAACTGTGTTCTTTTGAACAGAGAGGTGGGGTATAAATCAAATAATTTAGAATAATGAGTGCTTTGGTCAGCAAGGATTTTAATCTGTTCTGCTCTTATAAACTTTTCAAATGATTTTAATGTGTAACTTCAATGTCATTCTATGATAAAATAGAAGGAAACAGGATGGAACCTAGTTTTTGTTTTGAGAGGAGGAGAAATAACTACTTCCAATTAGAATGTAAATCAAGCCAAAAGAATACCTTCAGGAAAACAACCCCTACAGGACAAGAAGCATTCTTTAGTCTAGATGTGTTTCAAGATGAGCTTGTATCTCAGTATTGATCGTGAATAATTTCCCCTATGTCCATGACAGAAGACATATTGAAACTCATTTCATAATTATGACTGGGAGAAACTAATAGGATAATTGACTGAAACAATAGAATACTGTACCAAAAATTTGTGGACTTACCGATATTATCATCATCATCATCATAAAATGCAACACTGCTCCCTCTTCTCCATCAGTTCATAGGCTAAGAGAAAGCAATCAGAACAATAAATGTAGCTGAAATCTCCCTCTTGAGGGAAAGAAGGACAAATTCCCAACATTATGTAAAAGAAGATTCTTTAATGGAGAGAGGAGGATTTTTCAGGTCAGATAAATATCTTAGTTTCTGTTGCAATTTCTTTGTTCTTTAAAGCAATAAAGTCATGTAGAATATTGTTTTTAATAAGAATATATGGACTTAAGTCATTTTGTTCATTGTGCTACTTGTTTGCCTGGAGCTGCAAAAGTGGCTTACATTGCAATTCAGTCTAAGCCTACTGATTTCAGTGGGGTTACACTGGAGTCAGTTTGCATAGGATTGCGCTGTTAAGTGTTATTTTGGAAGGGGGGGGGGGAACTGTCCTTTAACATTGGCTTGATGTCTGCTAATGTGCTTTCCCTTTCCTATTTGTGTCTAAGCTTGGCAGAACAACATACTTCTTGCAAACAGATAAACAGACCACTATGAAATGCCACACAGCCTTGCTATTGCAGAGCAGAAAAGGCTACTAAATGGTAGCAATTGCTCTGTGCAATAATGGCTGTTTGAAAAGCTGACCAGATATTTAAGGTCTTAGCAAAATAGAAGCTACTGCATCTGGCTTTTGTTACTAACAAGAACAGCCTACTCAATAATGGTAACGGAATTTTCTATATCATATATATTTTGCCATCTATAAATCATAGAACAGTACATTTATTTACTGAAATAGTTCTAATTAATCACTTGTTATTTATGTTAAATATGGCCCGCTCTTACAATTTAATAACGGTGCTCTCATTAAGGAAAATTCTCTTATCAAGCATGAGCTGTTTAAGGCATCTGCATGAATCTCAGCCTTCATTTAAGGACAATATAAGATTCTAAGCCTTCCATCTGAGACCAGTATTTCTGAGTAGTGCACTGCATATTACGGCCCCAAAGAATGGTTGGTGACTACTTCTATGCAGGTGTGGGAAAACCTCTTGCTGTCTAATGGCTTAAGTGCATTGCTTCCAGCTAGCAGAAGAAGAGATCTATAGACTCTTGTGGGGATCTCTTGACATGCTTGGAGAACTGATCTCAAGAGAGGGGATGGCTCCTGTCCATATTTTAAAACTGCATTACGTTACTTTGTAGCAATTTTCAAAATCATCTTGTATGCATTGAAAAGGTGCTAAAAAGAGAGGAAGTAAATGAATATTCAATTCACATCAAATTAGTTTACTGGCACTGAAAAGAAAATACTATATAATAGCGTTGGCTCTCTGAGTGCATATTTGAAAGTCGGCAAGGCAAAATATTGCCTAATTGTTCTTTCCCTTGGTTTTGTTGAGGAAAAAAACCTTTTTGTGTTATTAGCTTCACAGTGTTTTTGCTGCAATGAACTAATTCACCCCTATTTAAAAGTTGATAATGTAGAAATATCATCATCTCCATTTACTCACATTGTTTTGTTTACTGTAATACCTCCAGGAATCTACTTTAAAACTAGAAACATACTCCTCCCTCTTCTCCACAGTCCATACCACTGCATTTTCTACAACAGATAGTAGTGTGGAAAAGAAGCCTTCCTAAGGAAAAAATGGGGGATTTTAATGAAAGCAAGTGATTTTGGTTGTTTTTCCTTTCTTTGAAACAGTCAGCTAAGGGGGGGAAAAATCTCCTGCATTCCGCTGAGATGCTGTGATCCTGGAGGCTTTCACTGAGAAACAGGTACGTTTGTCAGGAATGGTAGGAAAAATGTGTAGTAGGAAGTGTGAGAAAACTATATGGAACTGTGGCAAATGTGGATTCATTTATTTTTAAACCAGCATATAGTTCATAAGAAATATATATGCAATTATTATATGAGTTCAAGAAAGCTGCTGCTTTGTACAAATAAGGCAGTATGAAGTTATATTTACACAGCGTATTTTCCAAGAAAATCCATAGGCTCGTGGGCAGGATGACAACTGTTATTGAATACATCACGAAGAGTGCTTTATGTTGTGGTTTCAGTATTGGATATTATAATTCCAGCAACATTGTGCAGATTTAATAGACGCTTGAAATCATTTTTTTAGAAGACATGTTACTATTAAGTTTGAAAAAAGATTTTCAGAAAGGGAGGAATGGAACTCAGTGGGTAGCAATTTCATAGATTCTTCTGTCCCCTGAAGCTGCCCTTTCCTCCAAGGGAACAAATCTCTATAGTCTGGAGTTGAATTATAATCCCAAAAGATCATCAGGCCTCACCTGGAGAACAGCCTGATTGCTGTTCTGAATTTCACATTCAATTGTGGGCTTGTGGATTAAAGCTGAGCCCCTTGCATCAGTGAAGTCATCCCCATGTCTTTGCTGCACAACGCTCTCTTTTAAAAAAAAAATTGATTGCCACTTTTGTCATCCTTCATTTTTACTTTAACTTCATTTGTGTTTTCTGTCTCTGGTTTCAAATTTCCATTTTATGAGTTATTCTGCAGTAAACTGTTCTGATTTATCCACCATTTGCTTATGAGTTGATATGGAAAGAAAAGGAGATGAGCAATGAAGCAGAAATCAAAGTAATGCTCTAGTGAGGGAGTGCATTCAAATAGAAAGCTTCCAAGCCATCTTGTGTATGTGTAATCCAATTTGCCATTTTGAGAACTCATCATTTTCTGAAGTAGCTTTGTAGTGTTTTACTTCATAAGATTTTCCAGTTCATTTACCAGGGGTGTATGTCAGTGTTGCATCCTTGCATCCCAGCTCTTTAACCCTTATTAAATAAGGCCTCGCACAGTGACTTTTTCTACAGACATTCATGCCCTTAAATTTGGAGGCTATGGTTAGGTGTTTAAAGCAGAGTTGGCTGAAACTGAATCTTGGTAAGGCGGAGGTTCTGTGGCTGGGTGGTGGGGAGTCACAGTTGGGTTGCTAATTCCCAGCACTTGACAAAGTACCCTTATTACTGACACCAACCATCAGGAGTCTGGGCATGACTCTGGATGCCACCTGGTCTATGGAGACCCAGGCTGTGAAGGTTGCTGAGCCGGCATTTTTCTAACTATACTAGGCCAGGCAGCTGGCTTCCTACCTGTCTCACTCTGACCTAGCTATGGTAATCCATGCAACATTCACCTCCAGGATAGACTACTGTAATTTACTCTATGCTGGCTAACCTTTGAGGCTGACCTGGAATCTCCAGCTAATCCAGAATGCAACTACACGGGTCTTTACCGAGACTTCTCAAACAGCACGTATTCATCCTGTGCTGCATGAGTTCTGCTGGCTTCCAGTGGAGCACCGGATTAGGTTCAAGGTCTTGATTTTGACCTTTAAGGCCGTTAACAGTCAGGGACCCACATACCTTAGGGAGCACCTCTCTCAGTATGCCCCCGGAAGAGCATTACGCTTGGGAAGGAACCACCCTGTGGTGGTCCTTAACCAGGGCCAGGTTTTTTTTGGCCCCTGCTTGGTGAAACTCTCTGCTGGAGAATATCCACACCTTGTGGGATCTGTTACCTTTCTGCAGGGCATACAAGACAGAGATGTTCCACCTGGCATTTGGTTGAGGACAGCATACTCTTTTTGGAACATCCGAATGTGATGTGTAGCCTCATCAGAACTGGCTAGAGGTGGATATGAAGCAAATTTCAACTGGAGCCTGGTGTGCAACAATTAAGTTTAAGCTGCCTCTTGCTATCTCAGATTCCTTCCTAATAATGGTGGGCTGGCTTCTGCTTGGAGCCAGAGAGGATATAAGAAGATTACTGAACGGAGTTTTTCAATGACCTGTCTCCTAGTGTTGGAGTTAATAAAGCTTGCACTGTAGTAATGGGAAGAACTGCATTGGAAGCTGCTGTTAGTTGAAACTGCTCACATTTTTATTGGACTTTGTTCTTTCATCTCCTTTTTCTTGTATCAGATATCTATCCTTTCTTACAGTCCCTCTTTATTGTATGCTGTTCTCACTAGCTCATCTCAGTGTGCTAACTTTAGCAGAGTTAACAGGTACATTCAGGGGAATTCCCTGAAAGCAGAAGTTATGTCCCTACAGAGGTCAGGTTTTAATATCTATTGTAGGTTTCCTTTTCCGCTGTAAAAGGAATGCTGGGAAAAGAATCAATGTATTAGTTCCAAGTACGGCAACATTGCTTGTTCACTCTACAGATTATGACCTGTTAAATTTTGGGGGGTTGTCAAGAGGGCCACAGAAACATTAGGAAAATGTATTTCATTAGCATTAAGACTTTGTGACCAAATTTCAAAGGCATCTTGACAGACTTAATTCAATTTTTTTTTTTGTTGTAGTAGTAGTTCTGTATGGTGCTTTAATATCTAAGCCTATTTCAAAATTTAAGTTTTAATTAATTTATTCATTTTAACTATTAACTATTTATTGGGTAGACCTTTCAGGATCTTTGAGCTGTGTTTGTACATGTATTCGGCTAACAGGTTCTCAGCTCTGTACAAGGGTGGATCGTCTGAGAAAGTCTAACAAGTTCTTACGGTCTATAAAATATTTTTTGAGAATAAACTTATTATAAAGTGAGTTGCCAGCTCTTTTCCACAAGCACACATTTGTTGAGGAGCAGAGATACACATAACAAACTGGCAGAGAATGAATATATACAGTTAGAACATAAAAAACCACGCCCCCTTAGGCACACATCAATCCTACTGTGTCCTCTAGGATCCTTCATTTGCATTTCAAAGGTAACCTTGATTTGTGATTGGCCAATTCTAGCAGAAAGCCAATCAGAATGTAAACCTCAGAACCATGGTCTGCAATGGGTGTTTGCTTCAAGCTTAGGCATTATATTAAATTTAGTTCAAAATGGAGACCTGATCTCTGGTTATTCTGGTCTTGTTTCACTGTAACATCCAGGGGTAGATTCGGAGGGGGAAACTGCCCTGACAAAAAGGCCCTACCCCAGCCCCAAATGAAAGAGATGGAAGAAGCAACCTGCCTACTGAACTAGCTGAGAACCACTTCCTCCTGGATGCTCAGAGCTCATGCTTGCAGGCAGGCATTATCTCCCCTGAATTGCATGAGAGCTTGCATATATGTGGCTTTTCTTTGCTCGGTACTCAATTTTGTCTTATTGTAGGTTAATCAGAAATCCAGGTTTTTAATGAGACAACAATATAATACAATTAAATATTTGATCATACAATTTCTTAATCACTGTCCCACCCTGTAAAAGAAAACCCTTCTCCCCATAAACGGCTATGTGAAAATGCTCCACAGTGGGAACAGGGGCGCTTAAGACCATTTGACGATCAGTGCCTACGTGACTGGGCTGGAGTCCTGTCTTTCCCTTTCCCTGTTTAGGTTGTATTAATTGCTGGTTTTATGGCCTCTTTCCCCAGCTTGGAATCCAGATGGAGTTGAGAAAGGGGCAGGGAGATAACTAGGTCTTTCTCATTAACCACACTACCTGTCAGGAAAGTTTGAGCTTAATTGTGAGCATTCACACACAGTGAAAAGCCAATATTTACAAAGTAAAGAAGAAGATTCTTACACTGACACTTGAGTGAAGTGTTGTCCAGCTGTAACATCTCTGGTCAACTAGACAGGGTCTTCTGAAGATGGCACCCTGCAGACAGGTAAAATTGGCAATTATCTGATCTCTGTGGGGCTCTTGCATAGGTCTGCCACCCTGAGGCTAACAAGAAAGTCACAAGCGTCTGTCATTCTGCAAAACAGAACTGTCCGATAGAGTTTTCCCGTAGAAGGAGCAAAGGAATGGCGTAATAGTTCAGCTCAGGGGGTGACTTTTATTTGGAATAAAGCCTTTCCTACACTGATTGTTTTGTTGCTGATAATGTCAGCATGTGTTGTTTTGTTTTTTCCCCTATTCTACAATCCCGGTCCAACTGCATTTTTTGTCTTGCTAGGCATTTTTGCTGTACCTTCAAATTTGTCTGACTGACTGAAAAGTTTTTATCATAGCTTCAAGCTGCCTTGGGTCTTAGTGAGAAAGGTGGACTATAAATGGAAATAAATAAATGTATAAACTTGTATAAATTAGAAGAAGGCAGATTTATACCCCGCCCTTTTCTCTGAATCAGAGACTCAGAGCGGCTTACAATCTCCTCTATCTTCTCTCCCCACAACAGATACCCTGTGAGATGGGTGGGGCTGAGAGGGTTCTCACAGCAGCTGCCCTTTCAAGGACAACTCCTACGATAGCTATGGCTAACCCAAGGCCATTCCAATCGCTGAAGGTGGAGGAGTGGGGAATCAAACCCGGTTCTCCCAGTTAAGAGTCCACACACTTAACCACTACACCAAACTGACTCTCAATTACATTACTGAGCCCAGAAATAAAACCCCTCACCAAAAGAATCTTGCCTTAGTCATAGCATATGAGCACATGGAGATATTTTTTCTGCCCTTTTTTAAAAGAGCATTTGCAGATTGGTTTAACCTAGAGAGGAAGAAGACGGAATGAACCAAACCAAAAACTGTGTCAAAATATACATGATCCAGTTCTGGAGTTCATTTTAGAAATTATTTCACAGTGATACATGAAATAAGAAGGATTAGAATTTACCACAGAGAAAAGTAATAACAAAAGAACAGTGAGGGAAATCCACTCATCCCAATATTGACTGTTAACCATTGGAGGTGATTTTAGAAATCAAACCTTTGCATACTATTTGTTTCATGTTGTTAGTGATTTTCAAACTGTGTTCTAAAAACCCTGGGGTTTCATAGAGTGTATAGTTCAGTAATGGCAAGCAAGATTTCCAGAAAGGCAAATTGCCCCACACTGTTGATTTTCCCTGCAATAAACAGCAGCAATCTCAGATCACAAATCTATTTTAGGTCCTGGTGTTTCTCATTCAAGTGGCCCGGTTCAGCCAGCCTCAGTTCTTATGCAAGATCCTATGCAATGTGCATAGCTATAGTATCCTCAAGGAGCCATTAAATATCCTTCGCCAAATATTTGCTTTGCAGATGCCGTGCATCTGTGCAAACTCCCTGGGTGCATCTGAATTATTCAGTTTCTCATTATCAAACATTTTTTTCTACTTTAATCCAATTTATTTTGTTCTGTTCTTATTTGCAGATATAGTGGGAAAGATGCCGAACTTTTCATTTTCAACAGCGAGAAATTTCCTCCGTTTCACCCCTGAAAGCTTAGATGGTATTAGAAAGAGAATTGCTGAGAAAAAAGAAAAGGAAAAATGTGGCGAAAAAACTGAAGAAGAAATTATTCGACCACAGCTTGATCTAAAAGTTTGCAAAAAATTGCCTGCACTGTATGGAAAACCCCCTCCATGGCTTATTGGAAAACCACTGGAGGATTTGGACCCCTACTACAAAATGCATGAGGTTAATCGCTTTTTAAAAAAACAAATTACAAGAGTACTTGACATAAAATAATCCCATGAGGCTGAAATTAAAGGGTTACTGGATCTTATTGTGGAAGCCAAAACAGAATTTTCGTAGGTTTCAAGCTGTACACTTTCCTTTTGTACCCTTAGAAGCTCATTGATTCATGAATCTTGAGCAGCAGAAGACACATTTCTTATTTTTTTTATGCAAGGGCTAAAAGGACTAAGACAAATTTTGCGATTGCTAGGGTGATCTTAGGATCCATATCACTGAGCAAAAGAGCCAGGGTTTCCAGAGTATGGTTGAATAAAGGTTTAATATACATCGGTAAAACCTTTATTAGGCATTTGAAGGTTTAATATAGTAATCCCTCATAATCTCAAAAAATCTGCATTCCAGCAGAGCGTGAAAGGATGTATCATTTCTTTTAAGGGCACAAGGGTAGATTCTATCAATGTAGAACCTATTAAAAAATCTCCCTTGCAAAAATCATTCTAGGTATAATGTTCAGACTTGCAAACAAAAAACTTTTGCAATAACATGGGATGGTAAAATAGTACATATGGGGCAGTGTTCCCTCTAAACTGAGTTAGTGTGAACTAGCTCCAGGGCTTTTTTCAAGCAGGAATGCACAGGAATGCAGTTCCAGCTGGCTTGGTGTCAAGGGGTGTGGCTTGATATGAAAATGAGTTCCTGCTGGGCTTTTTCATTTAAAAAAGCCCTGGCTAGCTCACAGTTTTTTATCCTCTGGCTCACACATTTTTGTCTTAGCTCACAAAAAAATGGCCCTAGAGAAAACTAATTTATGCAGTGGTTCTCAATGTTAATGCTTGTAGCTCACAATTTTAATGCTAGTAGCTCACAAAGTAGAATTTCTGCTCACAAGACTCCACAGCGTAGAGGGAACATTGACAGGGGGTAAAGATTTTGGGTAAGGAAGACCAAAAATTAAGGGTGAGCCTACTTTGCGGGATCTCAGGCTAAAACTACCATGGTTGATTTCAAGGACTCGCTTTTTGATCAGAGAAAATACTTTGGTTTCACCCATCTCAAAAATATCATCGGTCAGCAAGCTCTGCATCACTGTGTATTTCACAATAGGGTTAACCAGTTATTCATTAGAGTAGCTGCATCCTTAAACAGTTTGTGGGTTTGTAATGTACTGAGTGACGAGACATGTTGAAGGCAACATGCTTTATTAGCGAGTACATCACAAGAGAGGGAAACGCGGGCCGGGTCCCAATTATATACATACCCCGGAACAACCCTCAGTCTGGCCAGGTCCAATCCTGGCCAGTTAAACTTCCCGCCACAGATCTTGATTGGCGAAGCGTATTTGTGGAGCTACATCCGGGGACCAGTGGACTTCCACTGGTCACCTCCGTAGCGTCCGCTGTGTTGTAATTTCGGGACTGAAATGCAAAACACAACAGGGTTTTAATTTGAAAACAATTTAGGGTTGACTTATTCTAAATACATATTTTGTGCAGCTAGATTTGAGTCCAGTAGCAGCTTAGAGACCAACAACATTTTTGGGAAGTAAATTTCTGAGAGTCAGAGCTTCTTTTGCCATATATCTTATTGATCTCTAACAGGCCCGTAGCTACAGTGGGGCCCTGGGGGATGGGCCCATCCTTTCAAACCCCCCCCCCCCTTTCCAACTGTATGGCCCCTCCATTGGAGGGCCCTCAATCTGTCCCCTTTGCTCACCACCACTCTGAACAAATAATATAATTGCTCTTGGTCTTTTTGCTTTTTTCTCTCCCCTTCCCTATCACAGCATACAGGGTGGAGGGGGGAGAGTCAAGAGGTCTCTGTCTCTCTCAGAAAGGGGCACATAAGAAAGGGGTGAGGGGAGCAGAGCTGCTGTGACTGCTCAGGTGAAGGGGGGTTAGCTTGTGGAACTCAAGGCAACTTACAGTGCTGAGAGCCCAGGGCCACCAAAATGGCCCCAAACAACAAATCCTGCTGTGGGCCCCACCAGACATGAAATCCTGGCTATAACCCTGGTCTCTAAGCTGCTATTGGATTCTAGTCTAGCTGTTCTACCATAGAGGAACCCAGCTACCCTCTGAAATTCTCTTGAGCAGTTACTCTGGTTCATCAGCTCAGTATGTGCATCAGAGCTCTTGCAGATCTGTGGGCTGGAGCCAGAGATTTCTGTGATTTTTTTCAAACTAGCAAGCTTGTAGACTTGCAAAGTTATGAACATCCAAATCCTGTCAATGTTGATGGCAGTTACTTACTTTCCTTTTCAGAGTTCCTATGATCAGATGATCCTGAGCGATGACTAAAATAATATTTTATTTACTAAAGGAAAATATGCTAGACAGAAATCTGGCAATCAAGTAGGTTGTGTTCAGGTCACTGTCTAGCATCAGATACAGAATATTATCCCTTTGGAGTCTATTAAATGAAGAGCATGTTTTAAATGGTGAGATTCAACAGTTCCTAAAAAAGATTTTGCAAAAACAGAGCCCCATGGTGCAGAGTGGTAAGCTGCCGTGCTGTAGCCCAAAGTCTGACCTGAGTTCGATCTCGGTGGAACCTGGGTTCAGGTAGACGGTTCATGGTTAACTCAGCCTTCCATCCTTCCGAGGTCAGTAAAATGAGTACCCAGCTTCTCTGGGGGTAAAGTGTAAATGACTGGGGAAGGCAATGGCAAAGCACCCCGTAAAAAGTCTGCCATGAAAACATTATGAAAGCAACGTCACCCCAGAGTCAGAGACCACTGGTGCTTGCATAGGGGAATACCTTTACCTTTAAAAAATGATAAAGAATTAAATTTTAATATTTTTGAGCTAGAGTGTCAATTTTACCCTGACTCTAAGGGCAGAAACAATCTGAATATGGAATATAATGAAATCTGCCCTGTAATACTTTGGAGGGGATGGCATTGAGGCAAGCTAAAGTGAATACCCTAACAGGGTGGGGGGCTGTTAAGTCTCTGAGATATAATGACAAAGTCTGAGGTGGTAAAATACCAAAGAATTGGCTCAACTAGATTCTGTGAGAGCAAATCTACCGTCTTCATCCATCAAGGATAGTAAGCATATCGTTTATGAAAGAACAGTAGACTTTCAGCTTCTAAAGCAAAAATAATCCTTCGCCTTAGTTTGAAAGCACTGAGCCATGCTCTGGCTTTCAATGACTTTTGCCCAAGTTTAGCTCTGAGGGATACATCTGAGATGCAATGAGGGACTCCCATTATCGTACATATAAACAGACATAGGGGATGGTCAAAAGACTGAGATCACTGAAATCCAGATAGTATATAGCAGGGATGGGCAAACTGTGGCTCAGGAGCCACGTGGCTTTTTCACACATATTATGTGGCTCTTGAAGCCCCCCGCTGCCCCATCACTTAACTTGGAAAAGGCACTTCTCTCTTTAAATAACTTTTCCAAGCCAAGCCAACCAGTGACTTGGAGAATTCATTTAAAGTTAAAAGTTGCTTTCTTTGTACCCCTCCCTCCCTTCCTTCTTTCCTGTCTTTCAGCTCTCAAACATCTGATGTTCATGTCTTGCGGTTCTCAGACATCTGACGTTTATTCTGTGTGACTCTTACATTAAGTAAGATTGGTCACCCCTGGTATATAGTAACTGGGTATTATTCGCCTGAATTGCACTGGGGATATATCTTCCTCTCCCTGTAAAGAAGCTGCCATTTAAATGAATGCCTACTCCAGCAGCTTGCGTTTTCTATACTTGCATTTGTTGCAACTATATTAACCTAGATGAAACAATGGACAATATTTCTAAATTTATAGGGTTGGATGAAAGGTGTCTTTCCAGTCACAGAGGTGGCATGTGTTCAGGAAATGATCTTTTCTATGAGTAGAAGGTTACCTTTGGAACCAACACAAGGTGCTCTACTTCTATAATTGTTGGTACCTGCTAGACTATATTGGTGTCAATCTGTGAATTTATTTTATATTTATATGTTATTTATTCAGTCGGTGTCCGGAGGTGGGCTTTCCAATGCAATGGTAAAATCCACAGATGATCAATGCAATGACACAAAAGTCTGCTCTGTATTTATTAGAATTTTATTTATTTTGAAGGTATATCTTTAGTCAGTAGTGAATGCATGTGAATTAGTACTGCCTTAAATTCTCTTTCTATGTAGTATGTGATATTAAAAACCTTTTAATATGTATTTTACAGACATTTATGGTTCTGACATCCAGAAGAAGAATCTTTCGATTTACTGCCAACAAAGCCTTGTTTTTATTTAGCCCTTTCAATCCATTAAGAAGGCTAGCCATTAAAATTTCAACACACACATATCCTTTAAGTGGGCTCCCCTCACTCTGTCTTGTACTGAATTCATGAAAACTGCTATTTATAATATATAGTTATTGGAATAATTTCCTACTAAAAGTGACTGAGACATCAAGGAATACCAGATAAGAGAGATGTTGGCTGAAGAGATGTATGAAGAGTAAACACATCTCTGGGACTAAATTTGGTGACTATATTTTTGTTTATGTTCAGTCCTGAGTACCCTGTTTAGAAATGGAAATGAATTTTTTGCCAGATTAGACTGGGTAGTCATTAGGGAGATTTTCTCTTCGCTCTGCAATATTTATATATTTGATTAAATAGCTGCCTTTCGCACAGTGCGCCTTGTTTCCTTTTGTGCTTTGCTTTTGGCATGTTTTAATTTCAGTTACACTCATTGATCTTCATAGGTTTGGATTTATGGACAAGGGGGCTCCCCTAGGTCTTCAGGTGAGGCCTATGATTCTGTGGTATAAATTTCAAATAGGCTTGCCAGTCCCCAGGTCTGGGCGGGGGATCCCCTAGTTTTGCAGGCTCCTCCCTGCTGCCAACCAGCTGGTCGGTGGAGGGAAGCCCAGCCTGCCCCAACAGCCACAATGTATTTTTAGATCTCAGGCAGGTTTAGAAACTAGCAAACTGCTTGTGTTTTGGAAGGTGTATGTGTGTGCTTTTAAACCTCAGCAAAACTGAAGTTAATGGGGACTGGGTGAACAGGGAAAACCAGCGTCTCTGAGAGAGGAAGAGAGAGAGCACAATCCCTCTGATCACTTTGCATTCTTTTCAGAAGCTGTTTGTATAGTGAAAGAGATAGTAAAGAGTTAACGAGAACCTGATTATAGGATAGAGAAAAACTCCACCCCCTAGACCTCTCTCTCCTTAAGTTGGTTGAAATAAAGTAGATTGTTACATTTAGCAATGCAAGTGAATAAAACTATTTATACCATTGCCCCAGGGAAATCACAAAACTTTGGGCATGCAAACTTTATTTTGGCTGCTTTGTGAGTGTGTGTATGTGTGTTCACTTTCATTTAGTGGAAGTGCAGCTGCTGGGAAACAAAAAAAAGAGGACGAGGAAATAAAGACTGTATTCAGGGAACTGCACTGCTTTATATTTGTTTGTTTATTTATTTGGGAAGGTCTCCCAGCTGCATCCCCAAAGTTTCCTGGCTCCACCCTCAGAGTCCCCTGATATTTCCTGAATTGGATGTGGCAACCCTACTTTCAATCCTAACATAGAATTTTAATAGTTAATAGAGAAAGAGTACAGTTTATTGTTTGGGATTGACAAGAAATGGGACACGATGCAAACAGGATTGGGCTGAGTCACAATGCTGTGATACAGATTTATTTTTTTCCCCAAAACTGACCATCAGCTATTTTGAAGTGGGTCTATGATATGGGCTAAGAGGATAGCTTGCATAGCTTCCTACTGGAAAAATCTTGCAATTATATATGAATAGTTGTTACATTTTCACCAAAAGATCCCAGCAAGGGTAAGGGTCAAAAGAAGCTGATAATGTCACCGAGTATGTGTGTGTGTGTAGGGGAATTATCCATACAGTTCCTAGGAATGCAGTTGTACGATAGAAATTGTTTGATTTTTGTTTGGTTGAGAAACTTTATCACATTCTTGCCCTGGCCTTAATAAATGTCATGGCTTATTCTATAACTAAATAAAGAACCGTGTGTGGGTAGGCACTCAGATAACTAGTCAATATTGGGACATGACTTACAGAGGCAGTCATTGCTTTTCTAATTAATTATGCTAATGAGCTCTGCCACCTATTTTTCTACAAAATGACCCCTGCTAAGGAGCATTAAGAACATAAGAGAAGCCATGTTGGATCAGGCCAAAGGCCCATCCAGTCCAGCAGTCAGTGGCCAAAAAACCCAGGTGCCATCAGGAGGTCCATCAGTGGGGCCAGGGCACTAGAAGCCCTCCAATTGTTGCCCCCCACAGCACCAAGCACCAAAAATACAGAGCATCACTGCCCCAGACAGAGAGTTCCAACAATACACTGTAGTGAATAGCCACTGATGGACCTCTGCTCCATATGTTCATCCAATCCCCTCTTGAAGCTTACTATGCTTGTAGCCGCCACCAGCTCCTGTGGCAGTGAATTCCATGTGTGAATCACCCTTTGGGTGAAGAAGTACTTCCTTTTATCCGTTCTAACCTGACTGCTCAGCAATTTCATTGAGTGCTCACATGTTCTCATAATAACGTTGATTATTGGTTATTCACAGTTTAATGCATATATCAGTAAATATCGAATGTATTAGTACTTTTTCTCTCTCAATAGGATGCAATCTCCTTAACTAATTATTCACATGGTTCATTGGGTTCATAACATGCGTTGTTCTTGTCAATTCAGTGCTTATGACTGTACCAACTACTGCATCAGAGTGCGACCCTTTTGAGTAAGTATCACTGCACTTTTTATATACTCTCCTCCAGCTGCAATATACTGATAAACAATGCAATCCTAAACAGAATTACACTTTTTAAAGTTTACTGACATCAGTGGGCTTAGAAGGGCATAACTGTGTTCATTCAGCTGTGTAATGGGCTGAGAGAAGGCAGCATGGTATCGCCTGATCTCATTAGATCTTGGTCCCTAAGTAGAGTCAGCACTTGGATGGGAGACTACCAAGGCAGACTCTGCCAAGGAAGGCAATGGCCAACCACCTCTGCCTCTCACTTGCCTTGAAAGCCCCATGCTGGGGTTGCCATAAGTCAGTTGTGACCGGATGGGATGTACATATGTAATGGGCTAAATTAGACAGTAGCGTGACCTGGTTCAGATGACCCTCTATGTGTTCACTTAATGTCTGGGAAGGTATTGCAGGCATGATCACACTGTCACCAGAAAAAGCCCGGCAGGAACTCATTTGCATATTAGGCCACAATCCCTAACATCACCATTGTTTAGGGTTGCCAAGTCCAATTTAAGAAATATCTGGGGACTTTGGGGGTGGAGCCAGGAGTCTTTGGGGGTGGAGCCAGGAGACATTGGGGCGGAGCCGAGAGCAAGGGTGTGACAAGCATGATTGAACTCCAAGGGAGTTCTGGCCATCACATTTAAAGGGACTGCACAAATTTTTAAATGGCTTCCTTCCATAGGAAATAATGAAGGATAGGGGCACCTTCTTTTGGGGCTCATAGAATTGGACCCCCTCGTCCAATCCTTTTGAAACCTGGGAGATATTTTGGGGAGAGGCACTAGATGCTATACGGAAAATTTGATGCCTCTATCTCAAAAAACAGCCCCCCCAGAGCCCCCGATACCCGCGGATCAATTCCCCATCATTCCCTATGGGAATCGTTCATGGAGGTGCATGATGGCTCTGGGGGCAGGGCTTCCCCCGCCGGCCAGCTGGCTGGGGGAGGGGGGAAGCCTGTAAAACCGGGGGATCCCCCTCTGGGACCTGGGGATTGAGAAGCCTACCATTGTTTCACACATGGCTTTTTTTTTGTAGAAAAAGCCCAGTAGGAACTTATTTGCACATTAGGCCCCACCCCCTGATACCAAGCACAGGAACTGCACTCCTCTTCATTACTGCTCTCTGCAAGATAAGAAGGAGATAAAGTTTACTGCACATTCTCATCTTGTGTATGTGACAAACAGCATGCACCCCAACCAATTTATTGATCAGCCAACTGACAACTGCAGCTCATCTTATTAGGAATAACACTTTCCTTTTCTTTGGCAGGAAATATGTGCTTAAGACCTCATTAATTTTAGACTAACTAGCTGAGAATTAGCATACATTAAAAAAACAACAGGTTAACATTTTCATGATGGAAGAAGTGACATTTGAATATTCCAACAGATGGCCTAGCATCTTTAGCATTAGTTAAATAATAATATGAACGATACCTCCCCCCTACCTCACCCCATAAGACCTCTTGGCTTTCCTTGGCCTTCATTAGACAAGAAAGCAGGTTGTTATTTACTTTCTCCTAATGACTTTACTCTTCTTGACACTTTTTTTTTTAAAGGATTGTTTTTGCAGTCACTTATGCTGCCGAATTTGCAATAAAAGTGGTGGCCAGAGGATTTGTTTGGGATGAATTCACCTATCTTCGAGACCCATGGAACTGCCTGGATCTTTTTGTTTTAATCATGACGTATGTTTCAGTGTTCCTTCTTTGAAATTTAGAGTCACCCTTGAGGTAGACGGCTATGCTAGAATGCAGAAAGTTTCTGAATTATTGAACTTTTAAGTAAGTGGTCTATTACCTTCCATAAGAGGCCTTTTCTCTTAGGACAGAAACTTCAAGCGAGATCCCACAGACACTTTCTTGGGAGTAAGCCCAACTGTATAATATGGGACTTGCTTCTGAGTAGACCTGTTTAGGATTTCTCCCTTCATGGCTTGCCTTTTGGATGAAAGCTGTAGAGATGTAAATTGCTTTAGACTTGTCTAGAAAACAGGGAGTCTTGCATAGTATGTGTAATTTTTACCTCCCCATGAATCAAACCAAATAAATTTTAGATTACCAATCTATCTGAAATAAATCATGTGCCAGAAAAATTTCAGTTAAGCTTCGGACTCTGAGGAACAGGAATTTTCCAGTTCAGATGAGAGCTACATACACACATAGAATACTAGCTGTAATTAGTCTTTGAAAATATTTTAGCATTCTAGTTTTGTGCTGAACCTTTGGGTTTTTTGTTTTTGTATCATTTTCAGATATATAGCCTTGTGTAATACTAACCTTGGAAGCATTTCAGCTCTTCGCATTTTCAAGGTTCTGAGAACTTTTAAAGCTGTTTCTGTACTGCCAGGTGAGAAACTATTGTGTCTGTTTTGCTTATTTCTTGCCAGTAGCAAGCATCCTGAGGCTCAGATAAACTTTCTGATTTCCTTTGTTTAAAACTAAATTCCTTGATTTACAAACACCATAATTTGTAAGACTGTAAAACACTGTAATTTGTAAGACCTAGGTAATCAACCACTCAATAAACCACTAAGTAATAAACCACTCAATCCATGCAAAATGAAGGCTGTGTATCTTACCCTACAGTGTTGGGAAAGAGTGATTTTGTGCAAGGCTCTTAAATGCAGGGCTTTTTCTTTAGCAGGAATACGCAGGAACACAGTTCCTGCTGGCTTGGTGTCAGGGGGTGGCCTAATGTGCAAATGAGTTCCTGCTGGGATTTTTCTGGGCTTTTTCTAAAAAAAAAAAAAAGCCCTGCTATGTATATGGTTCACCTAATTTTCGAACCTGCTGTGTAAGCTTTTACAACAATGTTTCCTTTCTGCTCTGTATGACCATATGAACATATGAAGCTGCCTTATACTGAATCAGACCCTTGGTCCATCAAAGTCAGTATTGTCTACTCAGACTGGCAGCGGCTCTCCAAGGTCTCAAGCTGAGGTTTTTCACACCTATTTGCCTGGACCCTTTTTTGGAGATGCCAGGGATTGAACCTGGGACCTTCTGCTTACCAAGCAGATGCTCTACCACTGAGCCACCGTCCCTCCCCTGAATAAACCGTCCCTCCCCTGAGTAATACTGAATAAACTGTCTACTTTCTTACGGCTCAGGGTGTGTGTTTTTTTTTTAATTTATGAAGAATTTTTTTTCAATAAAGTGATAACAATGGCATATGCTATTTTAAATGTACCAAAATACAAAAGATAAAGTGCAAAAGCATACAATTAACATTCAAAGGGGTAGGGAGGAGGAATGCCAGCTTCCAAATGCAACCTAAATGGAATTACAACTGAACTACACAGAGCAGTTCCCCTGTAGCAAATGGCTTTTTTGGAGGGCGGACTCTATGGCATTGTATCCCACTGAGGTCCTTGTCCTCCCCAGGCTCTACTTCCAAATCTCCAGGAGTTTCCCAGTCTTGGAGCTGGTAACCTAACTCCCCCACCCCTGCTGATGGCCAGGAGGGACCTGGGAACCCTAATCCTCTCACAAGTCCACAAAGGAATTATGATCATGTGGAAGCAGCCTATGTCAGTTTTTATAAGGGGGAAACTATTGGATCTGAAAACCTAGAATAATCAAACAAGTGAAATGTTTCCAACTATGATAAGAAATGTACCACTGCAAGCAGGGGAGCAAGAATCAGTCATCATGAATTCAGTGATTTATGTAGCCCTTAAATTATCTAATGCTTGTAGATTAATAATTTGCACTGGGCTAGAGAGGAACCTAATTCCAAGCCCGGTGGAAGACCCTATGTGAAAGTAAGCCATCATGTTGGGCCCCAGCTGCGCTCTGCAAAAGCAGCCCTCTCCTCAGGACACGTTACGATTGCCAGGTTTTTGGACTGCCTTATGAACAGTGTAGAACGTTTTTTATTAAAATAGTAAGTAAGAAACATAATCAGAGCAAGCTGTTGCTTTTTTCTTCCTGTAGCAGCCTACTTTTTTCCTTCTTTTTCCTTCTTGTAGGGCTGAAAGTCATAGTAGATTCACTCTTTCAATCTATCAAGAAACTTGCAAATGTGATGCTCATGACAGTTTTCTGCTTGAGTGTCTTTGCATTAGTTGGCCTCCAGCTGTTCATGGGCAACTTAAAAAATAAATGTGTGTACATGTACCAAAATACATCTAACGAGACTATCACAAAGAGTGTCAACTGCGATAAAGGTAAATTGCATGAAACTCCCTCAGCCGTAAATAAAATGTGTATTGCTAACAGTGCTTTTGTTACGTCGTAGCTATTAGCACCAATATTTTGCTTTAAAGGCCCCCAATTTTTGTTTTTATTTATTTACAAGATTTTTACCTTGCCTTTCCAGAAGAGGCAGCTAGCAGTCATAACATTTTCACAAAACTTCCAGGGAATTCACATTCCAGTATCAATTCCAAACAATTAATAGTTTTGTGAACAAAAGGCTCGGTGCCTTTTCTGGACAATAGACAATTTTTTTGGCCATCAGTGGCAGTGGTTGAAATGGAGTAGCTGGTGGTTACCCAGAAGTGTCCCTCAGCAGCAGAAGGAGATTATTGTAGCATGACATCACAGTGACATTGGACCAGCATATCTGCAAGTGGGCCCTTTCTGCACTATTCATTACTTATCTAGTTCCCCCTCTGTGAGACATACTGCTAGCATCAGCCTAGGGTGGAAAAGTTGCTGAGCAAATATGCAGTAGGTGCATGTTGCAGAGGGGAGAGAAGATTGCTTGCAGTCACAGTCTGAAGAAAGGATTTCCCCTCTTGCTTGCCTATGTGGAGGTGGATTACCCTTGTATCCCTAGGTGTCAGAGGGAGTTTTCCTGTTTGGGGTTTGCATCCTGAGATGGAATACCTATAAAGCCTCATTGATCAGCCATATCTTCATTTGTAGTCTATGGATCAAACTTGATGTGTCATTGGTGGACATTTTTTCAGATATATGCTTGTCCTATTTCCATAGAAGGTAGGAGATCCTACCTGCAAATAAAACCGACACTTTATCCTCTCAGTCTGTTGCTCCATGTACCATGCTACATTCCCTGTGCTCTTATAGTACAGAGAAAAGTAGCAGGAGCAGGATTCTGCAGGTAGTCAGTCACATTTATAAAGAGCAATTTATTATACTGTGGTTTCTCAAATAAGCCATGGTAAGGCACAGACAAGGAGACATGTTTCTCTCGCGCGTGCTCCTTTTACAGAAAGTTGGCATCTCAGCCTTCCACTTTATATATAAATGTGATGGACTTGCATCCATAAGACCTCTCATTTGAGAAAATAAATTAGACCTCTCTTAAATAAGACTTCTCTTTTGAGAAACCACAGCATGATAAATCATCCTTAATGTTAAAAGTGGGTCCGGTTGAGAGACTTGGCAAATGTTCTGTCAGAATGTGCAGAAATCTTGAAGGACTTGGGAATATTCAATCTGGAGAAGAGGAGGCTGAAGGAAAATATGATTAGTCTCTATAAGTATTTGAAAGGCCGTCACTTAGAAGAAGACAGTGAGCTGTTCCTGTTGGCAGCAGAGGAGAGGGCTTATGGTGGCAAGATACCAGCTGGATATTAGAGGGGGTGGGGAATTACAGTAAGAGTAGAACAAAGTTGGAGTCCAATGGCACTTTTAAGACCAACATTTTTTTTTATTCAAAGTGTGAGCTTTCATGTACATGCGCACTTCACACAAAAGCTCACACTTTGAAAAAATTTCGTTGGTCTTAAAGATGCCACCGGACTCCAATTTTGTCCTATTGCTTTAGACCGACATGGCTACTGGATCTACAGTAAGAGAAGTTCAGCAGTGGAATCGGCTGCCAAGGGAGGTGGTGAGCTCCTCCTCACCGGCAGTCTTGAAGCAGCGGCTGGATGGACACTTGTCAGGGATGTTTTAAGCTGATTCAGCATTGAACAGGGGGCTGGACTAGATGACCTGATACAGCTCCTTCCAGCTCTGTGATTCCATGATTCTCTTGATAGTTGTGATTAACCACCTTAATGTAAAAAGCATTTGAAATGTTTTTTTTTTCTTATTTTTCTTCCAGAAAACAACCCATACTACTTAATGAATTACTCTTGTGATCCACTATTGTGTTATAACTTCTCAAGTTCCAAGTAAGCCTGATCAACAATACTGTATGGATCTTAGTCAGCAACAGGGCTTATTTTGAGCAGGAACACACAGGAACGCAGTTCCGGCTGGCTTGGTGTCAGGGGGTGTGGCTTAGTATGCAAATAGTTACTGCTGGGCTTTTTCTACAGAAAAAACCCTATGTGAAACAATGGTGATATCATGGGATGTGCCCTAATATGCAAATGAGTTCCTGCTGGGCTCTTTCTGCAAAAAAAAGCCCTGGTCAGCAATAATTTCTTGCTTTGCACACTTTTGTTGTTTGCTCTTTCTGCCAGTGGTGAAGAGATTCCAGCTCAGATTCCTCCTCCCAGTGCCTTTGCAGGAAGGACTATGCTAATAAGCTGATGGGAAGAATAACCACCCAGGCCAAGTCCAGGCTACTGTGCACCTAACTTGCCTTCGTGTCTCTTTGTACTGGGCACCCCTGTATTTCAGAGAGAGCAGTAGAGCTAGCAAACTTGATAGGTCAGTTTCCTTTGTATCTTTCCCCTTGTCTGCTCTGCTGGTGTCTCCCCTTAGGGACTACCTCCCAGTTTACTCCTACTGTTCCTGTTTCTCTATATAACCTTCATGAGGGCAAGATGTGACCTCTACAATCTCTCTCCATCCTAGGCTAGACAGATATATGACTTAGCTTGTGCATAATGTTGGAAGTGGAGGACTTTGTGCTATCTCCTGTCTCAGACTTGAGAGATGGCACCAAAAAAATTAATCAGATAGAGAAGTGAGGACCAATGCTCCCTCTAACCTGTGTAGACTTCTGAGCAAAAATTCTACTGCATGTGTATAATATAGTGGGTCTGATGCACTGAAGAGGCAAGGTAGTAGTGATCATTAGCTCTTTATTCAGTACAGCATAAGGTAGCCTGCACTTCAAGACTGAGGAAAGGGCCAACGGGGCCAACTATATATACATATCAGGGTTCCCACGCAAGCATGCAACTGGACCATTCAAACTAGCAGGGGGCCTGTGATTGGAGCAGGGCAGCAGGGATTTGGATCCTGCCGCCCATTGTTCCCAAGTCCCCAAGCTCGGTTCGTAGGGCTCCAATGAGCCAGGCAGGAACACGCAATTCAGTTCTCACTTGAGTCCACATGCACAACAATGAGCTGCTGACATTAAACTTGTGAACTATTGCATAAATGAGTTTGCTCTGGGGTCATTTTTTTTTTTAGTTAAGACAAAAATGTGTAAACCAGAGACTAAAAAACTGAACTAGCTCATACTAACTCAGGTTAGAGGGAACACTGGTCAGGACACACATAGCATCCTTTCCTTCCTGCTATCGTATCCTTTTCTTTGAAACAGAATGCAATTTCCTATGTTTCTACTCTCTCATTTCCCCTTTTTCTTGCATGCACACAAAAAAGGTGCATGATTCCTCCATCCTGCACCATGGAGGCTGGACATGCGGCCAGCATCCAACACCATCTAGTTAGTAAGAATATGTAATCTATTCCTGTATCTTACCTGTACTCTCCTGCTTATATTTCCTTTTATAAAAGTTGCTTATTAGTCTTAGAACTAATTGCTGACTCGGTGTAATTTTGTAAATCTGTTGCCACCCCTAGCCCCAGCTCTGCTGCATTAAACCCTTGAGAACTCTGCTACTTTTTCATAGTTCCCTGGCAGAGTACCAAGACCAGAGAATCCAACACATAGTTGTTACTGGGTGTTTTTACACTGACAGTTTGTGACTCTCTTTCACTACATTGGAAACTCACCTTTTACATTACCTAACATTCTCACAACTGTTTTGCATCATTGCTGCCCAAAGCATCTGCATTTGTTTCTGTGAGATGAGTTTCGGAGCTGCTGCTGCAACATTTTTCTCCCCCCACTAGTTTTGATCTGGTCATTTCTCTACAGGCGTTTCAAACTTGTACTGTAGAAGTTTTCATGCGTTTTAAAAGACTCCTCCAAAAGCCACAAGGTGCAGTAATTTGCATGAGAACTGACAGCACTTGAAATTTTTACATATCATTGCTTGCCTCATCTTGTAATTTAAATTTGTATTGTTTTTGCAGTGTTGACATGATTGTCATATACATTTAACTAAGCACTGGTATTCCGGCTGCCCTCTGATCAGAGACCCCCCCTCCCAATTGAAACGCTTTCAGCAGGCAATATAAAAGTTTGGCTATGCAAAATGAGCAGAGTAAGTTCACAAATGTAAAAGGGAAATAATTAAAGCGGAACAGTGGCCGATGATTTAAAGACTCTAAAACTCTGGATCAAACTGAATGTAAAAACACCCATTCTTTCTTTCCTGTTTCTTATGAAGCTTTTAATTCCTTTAACAACAAGCCTACCTCTCTTCCTCTTCTCACCTGAGCTTCAATCTGTTGTGCACTAAAAATGTACTGCTGTTGGCCTTTAAAAACCCTGTACAGATTGGAACCAACATATCTGAACAATCGCCTACTCCTTTATGAATCTACCCACGCATAGCTATCATCTTCTAAGGCCCTATGCTAGTGCCCCCCTATCTCCTGGGTTTAGGTGGGTAGACATCTGAGAGAGGGCCTTCTTGGGTGTGGCACCAAAGGTCTGGAACTCTCTCTCCAGGGAGACTTGTCTATCCTCTTTCATTGCCAACTTCCACCGTCGTGGATCATCTGTGCTCATTAGGGTTGCCAAGTCCAACTCAAGAAATATCTGGGGACTTTGGGGGTGGAGCCAGGAGACATTAGGGGTGGAGCCAAGATCAAGGCTGTGACAAGCATAATTGAACTCCAAAGGGAGTTCTGGCCATCACATTTAAAGGGACGGCACACCTTTTCAATTCCTTCCTTCCATAGGAAATAATGAAGGATAGGGGCACCTTCTTTTGGGGCTCATAGAATTGGACCCCCTGGTCCAATCGTTTTGAAACTTAGGGGATATTTTGGGGAGAGGCACTAGATGCTGTACTGAAATTTTGGTGCCTCTACCCCAAAAAACAGTCCCCCCCCAGAGCCCCAGATACCCGCGGATCAATTCTCCATGATTTTCTATGGGAATAAATCTCCCTAGGGAATAACAGAGTTCCCAGCAGACATTTCCCTCCCCTCCCCCCGCTTTCTGATGACCCTGAAGCGGGGGGAGGGCCTCCAAACCGGGGGATCCCCTGCCTCCACCTGGGGATTGGCAACCCTAGTGCACATGGAGCAGCAAATCTATCAAAATAATTCCTCTCCCCAGCACAATTTTCATGTGAGAAGACTACTGTGGGTTGGAGGCAGGTGCCCTTTCTCTCCCTATAGCAACGTTCCGAGCCCATTTATTTAATTTTTTAAGAATCCGTTTCCCTCAGAAACATGAAAATGTGTGAAAAGGACAACATATAGTTGGGGTCTAGGACTACCATCCCTTTTGACTCTGCCTTGCACTGCACTTTGAGTAGAAGCTACTCTGTATTAGGTAGTGATTATAAGATCAAGCTACTTTTAAAGGCACAGTGGAGGGCCTAGTCAAAAGATTGACAATTGTAAACAGCAGCTTGAATGAATTATAAAGCTGTGTTATTATTCGTTATAATTAATAATTGTTCAAATAGGAACAAAATTAAAATATGCCTCAGAGCATTATGGATGTTCAAATCAGAGAAAACTCTTCCTTGAAAGCTATCAGTAACATACTTTTTGTTCCTGTATTAGTGAAAGTACATGTCCAAAATCTTATATCTGCATGAAATACGGAGAAAATCCTGACTATGGGTACACCAGTTTTGATAATTTTGGATGGGCTTTTCTGTCTTTGTTCCGACTGATGACACAAGATAACTGGGAAGTTCTATATCGGCAGGTAAAACAAGAGATTTTTGTTTTATTTCGCTTCAGCAGTCTTTTACTCCTTGATGCCAACTTTTTAAAGTTGTGATAGTGAAAATGTGTGTCATATTTCCTTAATATTGTGTGATGCATTTCTTACCATTAATAATTTAATATGTTTGGTTAACCCTATGTGAAACAATGGTGACATCAGGGGGTGTGGCCTAATATGCAAATGAGTTCCTGCTGGGCATTTTCTACAACAAAAGCCCTGGATGTTAGTGTGTTGGTGACATGGGGGGGATGATACTCTGCTTTTGGGGCACAACTCTATGATTTGAGGCCAATTTGACCATAGAGTTTTGTCCCAAAAGTAGAGCATCGTCCCCAACATAGCCTGCACAATGACATCACTTGCAGGTGACATCAGCGCATTGTGTGGTATCCTGCCTACTCCAGAAATGCCCCCAAATCCCCCTGCTGGTGCAACGAAGGGACCCGGCAACCCTACCCTCCATTCAGTGCCTTGGGGCTTCTTGCAGGTGCCTGGTCCCCAGATTGCCTATTTATCTTCCACCAAGGCCTTTTTGGTTGTTGCTCCTGCCCTTTAGAAGCAGCTTCTTGTTGAAGCCTGTGTTCTGCAGGATCTTCCTGCATTTTGCAGGGCATGTAAGACCACTGTATTCCATCAGACTTTTGGTTAAATTTGTGGAACTGCCCCACTTTCTGGACCTACTCACTGATTGGCTTACTCTCTAGGAATTTGCTTTTTTATACTTATTGATGTTTTATTAATCTTTTATTGTTATTTTATTTGATTATCTGGTGCTATTATTTTATTGAATGTTTATTTTTTATTATAAACTACTCTGAGACCATACAGGAAAGGATGTGATTTAAACATGTAAAAATTAAAAATAATTACATAACATTAATATAAACCAATGAGAATCTGTCAGACTGAGATATTTGTCCTTTCAGGTTATCAGATCATCAGGGAAAACCTTCAGCTTCTTTTTTGTAGTAGTCATCTTTATGTGCTCCTTTTATCTCTTCAATTTAATCTTGGCTGTTGTGATAATGGCATATGAAGAGCAGCACAAAGCGACACTTGCGTACACAAAGGCAAGGGAACTGTTACTTCAGGAAGCGAAAGAAATACTAAAGAAAGAACAGGTCTGTTGAAATATTATTGTATACTGAGCTCAACTTCTTATATTGTGTTGCTGTTCTTAACAATCAAAATAACATGCATGATCATATTGTAATGCTGCAGCAAGAATCAGTGTGGTAGAGTGGTCAAAAAGTTGGGCTAAGGTCTGGGAGAACCAGGTTCAAGTCTGCTGCAGAAGATTGCTGGGTGACCTTATGCTAGTTATACTCTCTTAACCAAACCTATTTTACAGGGTTGTTGTGTTGTGGGGTACTCTATAGCGCTGCAGACAATGACAAATTGCTTATTATATATACATTGTTTGTAATGGTTGGAAAATATATGCCATGCTATTTAGGCAAAACCGCTTCTCTCTACTCTGTCTGCCTCTCCTGTACTGGAAAGCAGGCATTCACAGGATTTCTTTATCTTTCTTACCAATAAGGTGCTTAGTGCTCTTACATACAGAGTATCTGTTTCAGGTATTAGCTGCCCAAAGGCATGAGTTATCCACTGGTGAAAACACAGAAATGCCATGTGCAGAATCCAATAAAAAAGAAAGAAAAAGCAAGAGGAAGAGGAAATTCAAAAAGAAGAAGCCCAGAATTTACGGGGAAGATGAAACTATGTTTTATTCAACACCTGATAAAACTCAAAAGGAGTTGGTGAGTTTTATGAGGCGCTAGCTTTAAATACAGCACTTGGATATGCAACATGGAACAGTACTTATTCCCTAAAGATTAGCTGGATATAGAAGGTGTTGCCTAGGGCTACAAATTTAATAAATCTTTACTTTTAAAAAAACTAAAAATTCAACATTTATCAGAATTTCACTGTCAGGTCCCTCCCCCCCCCCCCCGAGTACTCAATAAACAGATCTTTTTGGAGTATTAAGTTCCATTTATTAAGAATCCCAAGCGAGTAACTCTGAGACACAAGGTCTGAGTCAGATCCGGTCCACCAAAGCAAATTCATCAATAATATAGGTGCAGCGAAAGCATAGCGAGCAATGATAAGCCTTTCCCCCCCACAGTTATTTTCCCAAGCATTCTTTGGACTTGTAGTTTCACTTTTTCCCACTGTCCAAGGTGGCACTTGATACATTTTGATCTTCTTCGTGGTCTCTGTGCAGTCCCACACATGGGTCTTGCCGCAGGCAACGGATCCATACCTCGGAGCTCCAATAGCTCGTTTATAACGTCTTTTGGCGCGCTTTCCTCCCGCCCTGGGGAGCAGGCAGCGACTGCGCATGCCTGGAGCGGGGGGAGAGCGCCCATTCCACTCAGTTTCTTCCCTTCCGCCGCCCGGACAACACCTACCTCGTTGCGTTCCTCCTCTGGCTCGTCTCTTGGTATCGTACTATCTCTCCTTTTTCTTACTACTTGTTCTTTCCTTCGTCCTAATAATCTATATAAAAAAAAAGAAGAACCCGCTTCTGCGCTTTCGCTTTCTTTCTACTCCCCCCCCCCACCTCCGTCTCTCTCCCTTCCCTCTCTTCCCCTGTCCGGAACGGATGGAAGGGAAAATCACCTTTAAAAGGTGTAGGCAGTGTGCTTCTAAAATTCCGTCCTCTGACGGTCACTCGCTCTGCCTATTCTGCTTGGGGGAATCTCACAGAGTTGACACCTGCCACCACTGCGCTTGCTTCGGTAAGCAGGCGCGGAAAAACAGAGCAGCTCGTCTTCGTAGTTTCCTCATGGAGTCTTCTCTCCGCGCAATGTCCACCTCAGATCCGCCGCCTCCCCCACTAAGAGCGGGAGATTCGGCAGCTTCGGCCCTTCCTATCGCACCTAGGAAGCATAAGTCCGACAAAAAGGCTTCTAAGCACTCTGAGGGGCATAAGACGCCTAAAAAGGCCCGTCACGGCGACTCGAGCCTGTCGAAGCCGCACCGCTCGAGTCCGGAAACTTGCAGCCCGACCACCTCGGCGCCTAAGAAGCACCACGACCCGTCGGCTTCCAGCTCCGCCATCGCGCCCGTGCGTGAGCGTGAGCGCCGCGACCCGTCGGCTTCCAGCACTTCCGCCCTTGCTACGGCTGCGCAATCGGCTTCGACGGCTGCGCAATCGGCTTCTGCGCAGTCGGCTCCTTCCGTGATTTCTCACTCGAATCTGATCTTACCAATCGAACTCTCGGCTCCTTCCGATGTCATCTCGGAAATGCCCCGCCTCACTCAGCCTTCTATTGAAGTGATCCCGATTGGCTCTAGATCGCCCTCGGTACACAGTCTCCCTCCTATGGATATTCTCGAGTCCGATCCTCCACCTCTTCGACCCGAATCCTTCCTCGACATTACAACACCAGTGCTTAAGGACATTACAACTCCATTGCTTAAGGAGTCTTCTACCCAGGTCTCGTCTCATCGACTCCGATCTCGATCCCCGCGGCTCCGCTCTCGCTCGCGGTCTCCGCTCCGTCCAAGATCTCCGATCCGAGATCGCCTCAACTCTCTGCATCGAGATGACCATCGTGACCATCGCCGCGATCGCTCCCGGTCTCGGTATGGTGACTACCATCGTGGCTATCGACGGGACCGTTCTCCATCCCGGTCTCCGTCCCCTCCACCTCACTCACGTTACCATCGGTACTTGCGTTCGCCATCGCGCCACAGCTACAAGCATCTCTCCGACTTCGAACCAGAGCCTCTCTCCAGAGATGTCTATATGCCTCGACTCAGGGAATATTATTCTCCCGGACCCCGTGACTACTACCGTTCACGTGACCAGCGATCCCCTTACTACTGCCATCTGTCTCCCGGTTGCTATGGTGATTATCAGCATCACTACTACTCTCCTCGAGAAGAAGCAACCCCTCGCACCCGGGATGATGCAGCAGCCCCTTGGACCCGAGATGATTTCGGCTCCCATACTGTACATGGGTCCCACAATGTTGTGCAGTCTCCTGTCCTTACTCAGAACCGAGATTCTCCCAGGACAGCATCCGCATCGGTTTCCAAACCGCCTACTTCACCGCTTAAACGTCCTCGGGACCCTTCACCTGTCGAGCCCAAGTCACCTCAACACCCCGTCTCGGCTTCAGATAGAGATACCTCTGACCACTCTGACTCCGAGGAGGCTCCAGCCTCGCCTTCATCGGACCAACCTCCTAGGCTCTCACCATCCGATAGCTCTAAGGCTTACCTTAATTTGATCACAACTATGGCCTCCGCACTGAACATCCCCATGTCCTCTGATTCACCTAAAGTCTCGGATGTGGTACATGACCTGGTTCGCACAGATTTCCCGGATAGCTCTACGCTTCCTATGCTTCCTGTACACCTTGAGGGTCTTCGGGAAGCCTGGGAGAAGCCGGCCTCGATCCCTACTCTTTCCCGACGCCTGGATTCTCTTTATAGGGTGCACGCAGCTGACTGCAAATTCCTCGCCTCCCACCCGGCACCCAACTCTATTGTTGTCCATTCCGCCACCAAGAACAAACAATCTCGCCACCCCCGTTCCTCCGGACCGCGAGGGCCGAAAATTGGACACTCTAGCTAAGAAAATTTATAGCTTCTCTTCAACCAACTCTAAGTTGAACAATTACTTAGCCTATTTTGCGGCTTACTCCTTCAACTTGGCAAACCAGATCACCCCACACATCACATCCATGCCTGACTCATCTCAGAAAGCTGTTTCGGCTCTCGTCTCTGAGCTCTCCCGTGTCTCAAAACAACAAATAAATTCTATCCGCCATGCGGTTTCCTGTTCCTCCCGAGTCTTCGCAACTTCGGTGGCCCTACGTCGCCACGCCTGGCTGCGCTCAACGAACTTACAGCCAGACATCAAGCAGCGTATAGAAGACCTCCCTTTCGATGGTCTGGGACTATTCCATGCGTCCACGGACGAGGTCCTCGCATCGGTCGATGACGGCCGCAAAAGGGCGAAACGTCTTGGGGTCACACAACCAACCTCACTGCCCTCTAATAGGCAAAGACTGTGGAAGCCATCCTTTCAGCGCCGTCAACGGTCTCCTAAGTCTCAGGATTTCTGGAAAAGGAAACCTCTCCCAAAGCAGCCTTTCCATCAGAGGCCACGGGCTCAACCTTCTAAGAAGCAATCCCAGACAGGCAAGCAGCCTCTTTGACTCTCCCAACAGGCATACCCGACTATCTCCCTTTTACCCAAGCTGGAGTTCCATCACCACCGACTCTTGGGTTCTTACCATCGTGCGTCTAGGTTACGCAATAGAGTTCGTTTCGCCACCTCGCCACCACCACTTCATAGCTACCCCTCCATCTGCACTCCTCCATCAGGAAATTCTGGACTTGCTCCAGAAAAATGCCATAGAACCCGTTCCTCCCCAACATCGAGGGACGGGATTCTACTCAAGATACTTCCTGGTCCCCAAAAGGGATGGAGGGAAGCGCCCTATCCTAGATCTTCGGAAGCTAAACAAGTTCATCGAATACAGGAAGTTCAGAATGATCTCCCTACAGGCCATCCTGCCTCTTATTCCCAGGAATTCCTGGATGGCTTCCCTAGATCTTCAGGACGCTTACTTCCATGTGACAATCCGACCTCATCATCGGAAGTATCTGCGATTCGCCATGGGACAGGACCACTTCCAGTACGTATCCCTGCCCTTCGGCCTCTCCACCGCGCCAAGGGTATTCACCAAGTGTATGGCGGTGGTGGCAGCTGCCCTCAGACTTCGAGACATCACAGTCTTCCCATATATCGACGACTGGCTTCTCATAGCACCGACTCAACGTCGTCTGCAGAGCAATGTCAACACAACGCTCTCTCTTCTCAATTCCCTGGGCCTTTGTGTGAACACATCCAAATCCCATCTCGAGCCTACTCAGGACATCAAGTTTATAGGGGCTCTCCTCCGCACTTCTCTCCACCGTGCTTTCCTCCCCGAGGATCGAGCAATAACTATCATCACCTTAGCCAGGACAATTCAACGACAGCCTTGCCAGTCTGCGTTCACAATCCAACGCTTGCTGGGCCTCATGGCCGCCACGACTTCCGTCATCCACTTTGCCAAGCTACGAATGCGACAACTACAGCTTTGGTTTGTAAGAGCCTACCATCCTCAATTGCAACCGCAGAGTGTCTTACTCACTGTTCCCCAGAGAGCACTTTCATCTCTCAAGTGGTGGACTGTACCCAGCAATCTCCTTGCGGGCATGCCGTTTCTACCGACGCCTCCAGTGGCGGTTGTGACAACGGACGCCTCAAAGTGGGGATGGGGAGCCCACTTAGAGGACAAGACCGTCAGAGGCCTTTGGACTCCCTCCGAGAGGGCCATGCACATAAACTGCTTAGAACTGATTGCTGTGCACAGGGCCCTCTTATCCTTTCTCCCACTGATCAACGGAAGGCATGTTCAGATTTCAACGGACAACATGGCAACCGTCTATTATATCAACAAGCAGGGAGGAACCAGGTCTCTCCGGCTTTGCCGTATAGCCATTTCACTCTGGGAATGGTGTCTGAAGCACAACATTTACTTGACCGCCGTTCACCTCCCAGGTGTCGACAATGTTCTGGCCGACTCTCTGAGCAGGTTTCGCTTGGACGACCACGAGTGGTCCCTCAACCCGACCTACCTTCGACGCATTTTCAGATGTTTCGGAACACCCATGGTGGATGCCTTTGCTTCCAGGGACAATGCCAAGTGCCCACGCTATTTTTCGAGAAGGGGGAACGACGCCTTTCTACACAGCTGGACGGGCCCTCTTCACTACATCTTCCCACCAACCCCTCTACTGACTCGGGTACTGATGAAGATCGCACGAGACGGCACGGACTGCATCCTGGTAGCCCCTTGGTGGCCACGGCAACCGTGGTTCACGAGACTTCTCCAGTTATCTCATCACACTTACCGTCGCCTCCCTCTTGTGAGCGACCTTCTGTCCCAAGCCAATGGTCAGATATTGCACCACAACCCTCAGGTGCTGGCCTTGACGGCCTGGAGAATTCGCCCTCCTGCCTCTCCACAGAGGTAGCCCACATCATTCTCAACGCAAGGAAGCCCTCCACAAGGCTTTCGTACCAACATAAATGGAAGCGCTTCTGTTCATTCGCGACTGCTAACCATCTGCATCCAGAGTCCGTACCTCTCAATATGATCTTAGAATATTTACTTTCTCTACAGAAATCAGGACTCTGTTACTCATCCCTGAAAGTTCACCTGTCTGCCATTTCTGCGTTTCACAATCCGGTAGACGGTAAAACAGTTTTTTCTCATGCCCTGTCTAAGTCTTTTCTCAAGGGCATGTTGCACCTCAATCCACCCGTTAAACCCCTTGTCCCAACTTGGAGTTTATCCCTAGTTCTTTCCTCGCTGATGAAAGCGCCATTTGAACCTATGGCTACCATAGACCTCAATCTTCTTTCCTGGAAGACAGCATTGCTGGTTGCCCTTACCTCTGGCAAACGGGCAAGTGACTTATGCGCCTTCCGCCATGATCCTCCTTACACCATTTTCCACAAGGAAAAGTTTGTTCTGAGACCGGACCCTGCATTCCTTCCTAAAGTTGTCTCCCAGTTCCACTTATCGACTTCAACCTCTCTACCAACCTTTTTCCCCAACCCAACCGACCAAGGACAACGGGCCTTGCATTCTTTGGATGTCAGAAGGGCTTTATCTTTCTACCTTGATCGTACACAGCCTTTCCGTAAGGACCCTAATCTGTTTGTGGCATACGGAAAACCTTGCAAAGGACACAAAATTTCTACCCAGAGACTGTCTAAATGGGTAGTTAGTGCCATCAGGCTGTGCTACGAACTGGCTAAACAGCCTCTGCCCGAAGGCCTTAAGGCTCACTCTACTAGAGCGGTCTCGACGTCTTCGGCTTTCCTGCACGGCGTCTCCCTAGAGGACATCTGTGCTGCTGCATCGTGGTCCTCTCCTTCCACGTTCGTCTCCCATTATGCGTTGGACGTTCGTGCGAGACATGACGCCTCCTTCGGCCAAGCGGTCCTCAGATCCATCTTTCACTGAGATGAGGGGTGAGTACATCCGCTTATATTCCTATGTCATACAATCTTTGTTATTGGCCATGTGACTAACTTCCTTCTTTTCCAGCACCCTCCTCCAGGACACTTAGCTGGCTAGTCACCCATGTGTGGGACTGCACAGAGACCACGAAGAAGATAAACAGGTTGCTTACCTGTAACTGATGATCTTCGAGTGGTCATCTGTGCAGTCACACACGCCCACCCAGCCTTCCCCGCTGCTGACCTTTGGTACTTCTTGCTTAAACTTTTGTAGTCTCACTGCCAGTGGCGGCTGGAAGAAACTGAGTGGAATGGGCGCTCTCCCCCCGCTCCAGGCATGCGCAGTCGCTGCCTGCTCCCCAGGGCGGGAGGAAAGCGCGCCAAAAGACGTTATAAACGAGCTATTGGAGCTCCGAGGTATGGATCCGTTGCCTGTGGCAAGACCCATGTGTGTGACTGCACAGATGACCACTCGAAGATCATCAGTTACAGGTAAGCAACCTGTTTTTACTAGTCATAACATCCAGGCAGGTGCAAAACCAAAGCAATGCAAAGCATGGGATGGGATGGGACAGGAAGGGATGCAAGATAACACCAAGACAGTAGTTTATGCATAGCATGAAAAGACAGTAACCCTTTCATAATAAGATATTTAGCACTCACAGAAAAAAAAATCAATATCTACTTTTTATCAGAATTCCACTTTTCTGTTTTTATTATTTTTTTAGAGACAGTTTTTTTGTTTGGTTTTTTTTTACCCAAACAAAAAAATGCACAGGAGCACAGTTCCAGCAGGTTTCGCATCAGTGGGTGTGGCCTAATATGCAAATGAGTTCCTGCTGGGCTTTTCCTACAAAAATCCTGTGTGAAACCATGGTGACATCGGGGTGTGGTCTAATATGCAAATGAGTTCCTGCTGGGCTTTTTTCCCTACCAAAAAAGCCCTGTTTAGAGATATGTTATACTGTTGATTTAATAATATAGTACAATTTGTATAATGGCCACCATTTTTAAATACACCATTTGTAAATACACTCATGTTGAAGCAGCTGAACAAAGTTTGAGTCCAGGGGCACCTTTAAGACCAACAACGTTTTATTCTGGGTATAAGCTTTCATGTGCATGCATACTTTTTAAGATACTTCTTCAGATTTGTCAATACTGTTACTTGACAGTCCTTGAAATCGATTATCATGCCAACTGCGTAACAGTGTTCAGTGTCTAAAAGCTTTTAAATGCCTTCTGTTAAATACTAAACACTATGGCAGGCCAACTGCTAAATTAGGAAAAATTCTGAACACTGTTGCATGTTGATGATCAAATATTGTCCAATGAATTGATTTTAAAATCTCTTCAGTTATCGCCAGATGTCAAATGTTGGCATCAATGGCATATTTGTTAATATTTGATGTGTATGTAATGAATATCCAATCTCAAAACAACAGAAGAAAATTTGTTTGAAGTAGTTTAATAATTTGAGTGTCATGTAATGTTTTCACATAAGCAGCAGACCACTACCATAATTTACACTGCGAAGTCTCCATTACATCTCCCTTCAGGAAGCCAGTATTCCTTAGCTTGTGAGGTTGGTTGAATTCAGGTTGATACTACTTCCAGTGTCTAGCATGGGGGTGGCCAAACTTGCTTAATGAAAGAGCCATGTATAATAAATGTCAGCCGTCTGAGAGCCGCAAGACAGGAATGTCAGATGCTTGAGAGCCTTGAGTCATGAAGGCAGGCAGGCAAATAGATGGAGGTAGGAAGGAGAGGTGGAAAGAAAGCAACTTTAACTGCAAATGTATTCTCCAAGCCACCAGTTAGCTTGGCTTGGAGAAGTGATTTAAAGAGAAAAATGTCTTCTCCAAGCTGGCCAATAGGGCAGTGGAGGCTTCAAAAGCCACACAATATGTGTGAAAGAGCCACATGTGGCTCTTGAGCCACAGTTTGGCCACCCCTGGTCTAGCAGACTCCTGGTGTGATTATTCTTAAGGACCAATATGCCTCTTAATCTTAGTTGCTTCTTATAACTTACTACTGCTAGTTATTTTGAAAATAAGTTTGTGGCATTAACCAGTTTTTTTATTAGATCTCTATAGGAGGCTCATTTTTCTTTGTGTTTTGATATTTACTCATGGGAGGGAGCATGAATAAATGGAGATGTTGTAGCAACACTTTAAACATTCACCTTTGATTTTTTTTTTACTTCAAAAGAAAGAAATATTAATGTCTTATCAGCTGCCAGTCAACATAGCTGATGATCCATTTCAAAGACAAAAGTTAACAAGTGCAGCAAATGTCCTCAGCAAAAGTATGGGTAAGTTCCAGCCAGTTTGGTGTAGTGGAGCCAGTTTGGTGTAGTAGTTAAGTGCTCTGACTCTTATCTGGGAGAACCAGGTTTGATTCCCCACTTCTCCACTTGCAGCTGCTGGAATGGCCTTGGGTCAGCCATAGCTCTCACAGAGTTGTCCTTGAAAGGGCAGCTTCTGAGAGAGCTCTCTCAGCCCCATCTACCTCACAGGGTGTCTGTTGTGAGGGGAGAAGATATAGGAGATTGTAAGCTGCTCTGAGTCTCTAATTCAGAGAAGAGGGCAGGGTATAAATCTGCAATTCTTCTTCTTCTTCCTCAGTTGGGTTGTAAAAAAGGAAATTATCCAGATTATCATTCTTTTTAAAAATGTTAGTTTATTCAAGGGGAGTATAACTGGCTCATCTGGAAAGCCTTGGGTCATGTCCTCAAAAACTTTCAGCTTGAATCCAGGCTAACATTTCCTTGGGTGCAAGAAGTTCCACTTGCAAGCACAATTTTCCTGCCATGCTCCTCACATGGAATCTCAAAAGGCCTCCTATTCCTTCTTCAAGGGGGAGGGTCCTCTTTCCCCATTTTTGGGGGGAGGCTGCTGTGGGGGCCAAAAAAAAAATCTGAATATGACCTTTAAAATGGCTTTTTGTTACTGCTTTATTTCTGAGTTTTCAGCATATGTTTGTATCATCTTCTCATTATAGATTTCAGATGAATTTACTTTAAGGCACACTCCACACAATAGTTTTTGGTGTTAGCTAATAGCAGTAGTTCAGCACACAGTATAGAATGCTTAAATCTATTTGCTTTTACTGGGCTTAAGCATGCATGATGCATTGTATTCTTTCACTTATGAAAAATTCCATGTGTCAGGTGACAAACAGTGCAAACCTACACAGAGTTACCAGCCCCATACTTAGGGGCTGTGGGGGGAAGGGGCCATGGGGGTGAGAGCAGGAAGGTGGAGAGGCTGGGGGCCATCCCTCTTCCTCCCCCCCCATGTGATTAAAGCCAGCCAATAAGAAGATTGGCTCGCCCTTTTAATGGCGCAGGACAGGCAGCAGCTGCTCTTGGGTGCCCTTCCTGTGCAATTAAATCATACAGGAGTGGGAGGGAGAGTGGTAGCCCTAGGATGGAGGGTGAGGGGCTAAAAGAACCAAAATCTGTCAGGGGGCCAGGCCCTGTGGGCCCCTGATTAACTACGGGCCTGAGTTACTCCAGTCTACACCTGCTGTAATCAATGCACTGTATGTACCTTTCCACTGGAGCTTTACCAGGTTAATTAATTATTCTCGGCACTCACCATTTCCTTAACAAAAACAAAGAGATGACATACTTTCAGACTTAAAAACTGAATCAAAGATTTCAGGGCCTGGATCTGCTTTTTTATCTAAGTTTTATAAGGTCCCCAAATTGAGAAATGATGCAATTTATATCAATAAAAGCCACTTCCCAAGCTTCTGTTACACTTCTAGTATGACCAAAAAGCAGAATCCAAGGTAGTGTTAGGAAGATGAATATATGGAATATGTATATGCCTCAAGAGCAGCCAGATGGTATCATCAATAGTATCCTTTTAGTTTCTCCCATATGATGGAATAGTTGTCCCTCTCCTAAAGGAAATAGTAATGTGTTGCACATGGGGCACAATCTACCATCGATGCTGGGTGGTCATTCCACATTGACCTTATATGGATTGGCCATTAGAATCACCAGGAACATTCCCAGTGGACAACAACCTATTCCACACCAGGGGCAATGAGGCCAGACTTGAGAGGATGAGCTGCCATCCCAGTTGTCAAAGGTGGGCAGAGGTAGGCACCTTCTTTGGCAGAGTGCTGCTGCAGCCTAAACTCACTGTGCCAACCTTGGCCCAATGGGCTGGTCAAGGACAAGCCATAGCTGCCACCTCTAGCAGTCACAACTTGCCTTTACCCAGCCCTGTAGGCATTGGCTGGCATTGCTTGCCTCCCTCCACCTCTGGCAGCTGCATCTCATTCCTGCCTGATCCCATTGCTTCCTGGCTGATACCAGTTCTATGCAACAGTTTGTCATCTCCCAGGTACTACAGTTCCAGCTCTGTAGCAAATTGCCAGAGACAAAGTGCTTCAGATAGGACCTTCATCCCTGGCAATTGTGTGTACATAAAGCTTCTGTGTTGCCGAACGCTTTCACGGCTGGAGTTCATTACCTGTTGTAGATTTTCCAGGCTGTAGTGCCATAGTAGTACCTGATGTTTCACCAGCAGGGCCGTAGCCAGAAAATTTTTGGTGGGGGGGGCCCAGGAAATAAAATTTTAGGTGGAGGGCCCCCCGCTCTGGCAGCCCCCACTGCTTTGGTGGCCCTCGATCTCCCCACTGCTCCATCGGCCCCTGCCCTCCTCCACGCCACATCACCCCTCCCTCCCACCCACCCACATGCTAAAGCACTGGCTCCTGGGGCTCTTTCAAGGACCCCCCACCATCAATCAGCAAGAAAAGAGGTGCTGAGGCCGGCGGCTCCTCTGCCAGCTTTCTGGCGTTCTCAGCACATTCAGTGTTGGGGTGCCGACAGCAAGAAGGACCAGCTGGTCCTTCCCACTGTGAGTGCCCCAGCGCTGAACGTGCCGAGAACACTGGAAAGCCGGCAGAGAAGCCGCAAGCCTCACACTGCTTCTCCCACCGATCAGCTGATCAGTGGGGGGGCCTCCTTGAAAGAGCCTCAGGAACCGGGGCTTTACCGGGAGGGAGGAGGGAGGTGCTGCAGAGGAGGGCAGGGGCTGACAGAACAATGGGGAGATCGGGGGCTGCTAGAGCAGTGGCGGTGGAGAGAGCAGGGCTGTGAGAGCAGCGGGGAGAGGGAGAGCTTGGAGAGCAATGGAGGGGCCATATAGTTGGAAGAAGGGTTTGGGTGGAGGGGCCTAGCCCCCCACCCCCATGGCTATGGGCCTGACTGCCTCTGAGGATGTTGGTCCAGCTACTGGCAAAGCCTCAGGTACTACTATGCTAAGACCACGACAATACAGCCTGGAAATCTACAACTAAAAAGCTCCTGTGATTTTTTTCACTTGTTTTGGGGAAATCTCTATTCGCACAGTGAGGGTACATATGTAGCCATGTCCTTGTCATTGAAATGAATAATGACTCCCTATGCACTCCATGTACATTGATGCTCTGTGTGCAGGAAACAGCTATGTTGATGTAGTAGCTGGAGTTATGATTAAGTTTAAATGATAAGGCCTTTGATTCCATAGCACCACTTAAACCAATAACTAATAGTATATGAGTGATATAGCTAATAAACCTCCATTTCTCTGAACCAAAGCAATGGTACAATTTCAGAGAAAAAGTTTTCCATATTATACAGGTGTTTCAGTGATAGCCCAAAGGATTTGCCAAACTGGTTATTCCTCTGTGATTGTAAAGTGTGTTCTGTAAACAACCTGATTTATAGTTTTAAAACTCATTGCACTATGCTTTACACTAAAGCAGCACCTTAAAGAAATTTGAGTATATATCAAACGCTATGTTTTCTGCCATTCTACGTGAAATGCTTGTCTGTAGTACAGGGTTTGAATCATATTTTTAAAAAGAACTGGCCAGGATAGTTATATTCAAATCCAGTAGCATTTTAGAGACTAACAAGTCAAAGCTCTCTTCATCAGATAGTTATCAATTGTTATACTTCTTTCTGAGCTGTTATTTAGTCTTACTTTAAAATACATTGTAAGGAATGGCTTGTGTGTGTGGATTAATTTTCCTGGGGGTTGTGGCAGACACGTTGCATGCATGTATATACGTTTAAAAAATTGCCAGTATTGAAATGGTCTAACCACATGCACTAGCAAATGCGCCTATAATTTTGTTCCTGTTGTTTTTTAGAATGGGAAGAGTCAAAGCTTGAGTTTCCTCCAAGACTGAAACGTGCGGTCCAAAAGTACCTCATTTGGCAATGTTGCCCATTCTGGTTGCGAATAAAGAAAATGGTGAAGAAACTAACAACGAATCCATTAACTGAAATCTTTATCACATTGTGTATTATAGTCAATACCCTAATCATGGCATTAGAGCGCATAGTCCTCTGTGAAGAAGAAGTTAGCAGGGCAAACTGTGTAAGTCAACGCCATATTTCACTGCATGTCAGAATTTACCTTGTTTATTGTTTGGGGTGATTTTTAATACTTTTAAAAATGTATTTTGTACCTAGAGATTTCATTTTCCCCCTCGCAATTTTACTTGAAATCAAGCATCCACACAGCAAAGTGAATATCAGGTTATAGAAAAATAGTTTTTTCAGATGAAAATTGCCAAGCATGATATGAACACTTCTCATACCTGGATTCTAACTCACATGACTCTGTCAGTAGCTTTCTCATTTGCTTGATCAAACGGTGTCTGGAAAACCTTCCTTCTCCAGTGAAATTAAAGAGGGCCCATATTTATAACCAGAACTACTGGACATGAGTCACTTCAAAATGTGGTAGAGGAAGGCTTCATTCCTAAGTTGCTTCCAGAAGAAGAGTTGGTTCGTTGGGATGTTTTTCAGGTGGAATGTGGTGCAGCAGAGCTGGGGCTAAAGAATAACAGTTCATACACAAATTAGATCTTGGCAGGCTCAGAGGAGCAGCCATCAATAGCAAGAAAAAGCGCAATGTGTAAGAACCTCTCTTCTGCTAGCTCAGAGCTGGTTTGCACAATGGAAAGAAGGGTGGCCAGGTCCACTCCGCCTGTGGGGGGTGCAGGGTTGCCAGCCCCAGGTTGGCAACTCCTACTGAGGTCCCTGACCTTCCTAGGCAGCACCCCAAATTCCCACATTTGGGGGTGGTGCCTGAGGAGGTCAGGGACCTCAGTAGGATACAATGCCACAAAGTCCACATTCCAGAGCATCCATTTTCTTTAGGGAAACTGATTACTGTAGTCTAGAGATGAGCTGTGGTTCCAGGGGATCCTCAGGACCCACCTGCTGGTTGACATCCCTAATGGAAGGGAAGGCTGCTTGAGGGATAAAGTCCACCCAAAGCTTGTTGCTTTAGAAATTAAATGGATGTGCTTTATTGTTGGGGAATCCATACCTTGATAGGACATGAAGAATAGGCATTCTAGTTATCTTTCTAGGGTAGGATGGAGAATGATACTGGGATCATGGAGATTCAATAAAGAAGAAGAAGGAAGGTGAACCATAAGGAAGTTTCGTAGAGTGGCAATCTGGCATCTAAGGGACAGCAGGAAAAGAGGCAAAGAGGGATGATAGAGCAAACTGACCTATCCATTTTATTAGCTCTACTGCCCCCCCTCCCGAATACTGGAGTACTTGGTACAAAAATTCATTTTACATTCTTTTGGTTCCAACATTCACAATGACCATAACTTGGCAGACTTCTGTATTTCCTGTCACCCACATTCTTGCTGACATCATTTCTCTCACACAGGTTTTCACTGGCATTTTTGCAATAGAAATGATCCTCAAAATCATTGCCCTTGATCCATATTACTATTTTAAAAGAGCTTGGAATATTTTTGACTTCTTAATCGTCATTATAGGCATAATAAGCTTAGCAACTGGAATACGCCTATCTTTTTTCAGACTGGTAATGAGGAATTATTTTTTATTATAATAAACATAACTGTTCCATGTAAAATTTCTGAGGCTACTTTCTCTGGAGTTAGTTTTGTTTGGATGAACTTTGGGTATGTAGCAAAATGGATTGGTGTGAAGTTCTTAAGGAGCTTTATACCTGTTTGAGTTGGGAAAAATAGAAAATATTATATGACAAGGCTAAACCTCACAGGAAATCAGATTCCTTCTTACAAAAATTCTGCAAGTTTTAGCAGCTTTCAGCAACTCATTTGTATATGGCAATGTTTTGCTAAGTTAAGATAATTTTCAGTTTGCGACCGTGTAACATGCAGTGCAATGCTATGTAGAGTTACACTCTTCTAAACTCATGGGCTTAAGTGGACTTAAAAGATTGTTACGCTGCTTGGGATACACTCTGTTGGAGTATAGAAATTATATGCACGTTAGGAGAGCATGTGGTAAAGTGAAATGAAATATCAGCAAGGACACTACTGTAGCCACACCCTGAACTAGGGTTGCCAAGTCCAATTCAAGAAATATCTGGGGACTTTGGGGGTGGAGCCAGGAGACATTGGGGCGAAGCCAGGAACAAGAGTGTGACAAGCATAATTGAACTCCAAGAAAGTTCTGGCCATCACATTTAAAGGGACAGCACACCTTTTTAAATGTCTTCCTTCCATAGGAAATAATGAAGGATAAGGGCACCTTCTTTTGGGGCTCATAGAATTGGACCCCCTGGTCCAATCGTTTTGAAATTTGGGGGATACTTTGGGGAGAGGCACTAGATAGTATATTGAAAATTTGGTGCCTCTACCTCAAAAAACAGCTCCCCCAGAGCCCCCGAAACCTCCAGATCAATTCCCCATTATACCCTATGAGAAGACGTTTCCCTCTCCACCCCCCTCCCCCCTGCCCCCCCCCCCCCATTTCTGGAAAATCTGATGCAGGAGACAGAACTCACTCACCTCCGGAGGTGCAGAGGCACATGGTCCTTTGGGGGCGTGGCGGGCTCCCCTCCCTTCACCGGCCAGCTGACTGGGGGCGGGAAGCAGCCTGAGAAAACGGAAGAGCTCTGGCTGCTGCGATCGGGGCTGGGTGGGAAGGGCTGCCGTTCTCCCCCTCCCCCCCCGCTTTTCCTTTTATGGCCAGCGGGGGGAGGAGGCTCCAAATCGGGAGTCTCCAGGCCTAGCGGGGGATTTGGGACCCCTACCCTGAACTGAGCATGTGCTCTATTGAGTACATAACTTTATAAGGTGACAACTCTGTGTCATCAGACGGAGATTCTGAAAAGCACCATGTTTACCCCTTTGTGCATAGGGAGGTCAGCTCCCTGCTGGTTCTGCCCAGCACTGCTCAGCTGGATGGCATGTGAAAAATACTGGGGAAAATGCAACGATCAGCATCATACAGAAACAATGATATCACTTTCTCCAATGATTGGAAGTGATCTCACTGTGTCAGACACTGCTCTAGCATTCACCCAGAACTCTGTGGTTAAACTGTAGAGTTCTGGCCAGATATCTGCTTATCCCCTCCTACATGATAATGTCACTTCCCGTTCATGCGGGAAGTAACATCATTATGTCGCTGGCAACATCTCAGTGTACCTTCCCCCAGATAAGTCTCCCTGCCAATTTGTATCTTGATCCAGACAACAATGTCTGTATGCAGAAGTAGTTTGCTAAACATGCATCTCCTTCTCTGGATCAGGAACTGCGGGGGGTGGGGATTGGATGTGCATTTGGATGCAGTTGTCGACTGAGGACTTTTTTTTTAGCAGGAACTCCTTTGCATATTAGGCCACACACCCCTGATGTAGCCAGTCCTCCAAGAGCTTACAGGGCTCTTAATTAAGGGCCTACTGTAAGCTCTGGGAGAATTGATTACATCAGGGGTGTGTGGCTGTGACGGAAAGCTAGGGGTTAACCAGAAACTGAAGACGCACAGGGCCTGCGTCAGGTGACCTGAGGGTGGGGGCAAAGTGCTCAGAGCTCTCAGGGAGGGAAAGTCTGTGAGGGACAGAAGCTGCTGAGGCAGTCTTTTCAGTCAGTTGGTGTCTGACAGAGTTGGTGCCTGTCAGTGAAGTCTGTCAGTGTTGGAGCCTGACAGAGACTGAGAGGGTCAGTTCGTGCCTGACAGAGGCTGAGGGGACAGCTGATCCTGTGAAGGAGCTTGAGACAGTGACGGGAAAGTCTTCCAGAGACTGCAAGCTCGACAAAACCAGCCAAGAGGGCTGTGTGTGAGGAACAAGTGTGAGTCAGTCAAGACCTGAAACGGTCACAGACACCTATAGACAACTCTGAAGATCTAGTGAGGTGGTTGAGGGAGTGGATGTGGGTCTGAGACACCAGAAGGGCTGAGAGGAGTGTGGCTCCAGTCGAGGGGTGAGACTTGGCACATCATACCCAAGAGGCCAGACCTTGGCTAGAGGTGGAGAGAGCAAGTTATAGGGAAACTGTGAACTGGGAAACTGAGAGAGACTCAAAAGAAGGAAAAAGTTAAGGTAAAGCCTGAAACAACTGAGCAACGTGTTAGCCTGTGTAAATATCTCCCATATCCCCAGTTTAAGACTTTGTGTTATAATAAATCTGTGGTTTGCATTAAAGTTCTTGAGAGCCTATACTTTTTGGGAAAAACTACAAAGCTGCTGTGGTCCCCTACGAAGAGAATTCTATTTCCATCAAATAACAAAGTAAAATACCCCGAAGAGACTGAAAATAAAGAGATCCAGTGAGGCCGTGAGGTTGGCGCTGCTATAGTGGCCTAATATGCAATGGAGTTCCTGCTACGAAAAAAGCCCTGACTAGGCCTAATTTGGGGGTTTGAGATTGAATGTTTAAAGAGGGCATGTTTTAGACCCCCTAGTTCCAAACCCCATGAGTCAGTTGCAACATGATGGCACTCAATTATTATTAGTTCCAAGCTTTGCTGCCATCCTAGTCTTTCTGCACATCCACATTCTGCTGTAATTTTGCACGTTTAGAGCTGAATCAGAGCACAGGAGTTGTATCTGCTGACTGGTTTCTCATTGTTTTTAAATTTGTAGATTAAATATTGGAAAAGTTGTATCTAACCCCTCCTTTTCTGTTGCTATTTTCTTCTCTTTTTCTTAACAGCTGAGAATCTTCAAATTATCCAAATTTTGGCCAGCGTTGAATAAACTCATGAAAATCATGCTGAAATCAGTGGGCCCACTGGGCAACCTCACGCTTGTTCTGATTTTCACTGTATTTATTTTTGCTTTGGTTGGCATGCAGGGGTTTGGGGGCTATTACAACGTAAGCGGGTGTAACAAGTGTAAAATTGTACCAGTTCCTTTCTGTCAAAATGAGACAGAAACAGGTGCATTACGTTGGCATATGAAGGATTTCTTTCATTCATTTCTTATTGTATTCCGAATTTTATGTGGAGAATGGATTAATACCATGTGGGACTGTATGCAAATAACTAAGAAAGATGGATGGTGTATCGTTCTATTCATGACAGTCTTGGTGGTAGGAAATCTAGTGGTGAGTTTACAAACATTTTCATAGTTTTGGGGAAAAGATGGGTGCTTTTTCAGGTTAAAACAATTTTATTTGGTAACATATGGTAATTATGTCCAATACTAATAAAATATTAATAAAGACATTACTTTCCCCATACATTACTCTTTTCCCTCCTCCCCTCCCCCCAAATCTTATGGTTAAACAATTTTATTTAGTAATATATGGTAACAGTATTCAATACTCTTAATCATCAATAAGCACTTATTACCCATCCCATACATTACTTTTCAGCTACCCCTCCCCCCATATCTTGACCCCCGCCGGTGTTACTTACTTAAAATACTATTACTTAAAAGTAAACTTAACTAATAAAAATAAAGGTTATAAATAATTTTTTCTCCTAATTCTTAATTATTATCAAAAATCTCCCAATGTCCTTTTATTTTCCATTCTTTTTCTATATATCTTCTGAACTTCTTCCAATCTCTAATGAAACCTTCTAAATCATAGTCCTTTAAAATTCTTGTTAATTTGTCCATTTCACTCCATGTCATAACTTTTACAATCCAGTCCCATTTCTCTGGTATTTTATCCTGCTTCCACAACTGCGCATACAATGTCCTAGCAGCTGAAAGCAAGTACCATATCATATTTCTATCCTCTTTTGGAAGGTTTTCCATTTGTAATTCCAATAGGAAAGTCTCTGAAACTTTCTTTAAGGATGGGTGCTTTTTCAGAAGCATTTTATGCAGTGGACTATGCATATGAACATACACATGAAGCTGCCTCATACTGAATCAGACCATCGGTCCATCTTCAGTATTGTCTATTGGCAGCAGTTCTGCAGGGTCTCAGGCAGAGGTCATTCATTACCACCTACTGCCAGACTATTTAACCAGAGATGCCAGGGATTGAACCTGGGACTATCTGCAAGAAAAGCAGATGCCATACCACAGATTCCATGGCCCATCCCCAATCCTAAACATGTTTACTTAGAAATAAACATGTACATATAGTTGATGAGATCTTACTCTTCAGTGTTTAGGATTACCACTTTAGTTACACATTTTTTAGCCATTCTTTCTGGGAATTTCAGACACCCATCTTTTGTCCTTAAGAAAATAGTTTATCTCTGCAATCAGGTATACATATTTAACTTGAATTTCTTTGGAAAGTGAGATATTCCCTGGTCATCTGCTTCCTCACAGACCCTCGTAAAACAAACTGACCAGAAAAAAAAATTGTAACAGCAGCCAATAAAAATAACCAGAACTAACCAGTCCCAAATCCTGGGTCAGCAATAAAGTTTGCTTGCTGTCAGTAGGGGAATGCTGACATTCAGTGGGATAGTAGGCGGAAATTCTAGGGAGGGGCAACTTCCCATGACATCATGGCATCCCTTCAGGCTGCATAATTGGCAGTGACCTCATTACACCGTGTAGTAGGGGAAGTCCCAACTCTGCTAGTCTCTCCAATAGGATAAGTCCCAACCCCACCAGTCAACAAAAAGCTAACAGAGTGGGTGCTGGAGGGAGGGGTTCCTAAAACAAGGTACTGCAACAAAGACCCATTCTTTTGTTGCCACAACTTATTTCAGAAGTGGGGGCGGGGGGTCTTGCACCAAGTCCTCTAGTGAAAATCTTAATCAAAAGGCAGGTTCATACAAAGGCAGTGGTCCTTCAACTGCCTTGTATATTGTCCGTTTTGAGAGACATGGAGGCAGTATTGCAGAGGGCCATTGTTGCCTGCAGTTCAAATATGTGTCCACACTCAATTGGTCAGGTTGGGCTGGTTTCAAACAGTCCCCCGGGAGAAACTGGAAATAGCTTCTGATGGCAAGAGATCTGGGTACAGCTGTACTGGATTCCTATTGGGTTGTGCCTGTGATTTCCCTGAAAATGAACATGTTTTCCTGGGCCCTCATATTGGGAACAATGAACATTTTTTTCCCCTTAAGTTTTAGTACAGTAGTGAAATCTTCAGCTGGGTTGGTCCAGTACGGTGGACTTATGGTGGTCCTTGCTGCTCTCCTGCCATCTTCATAGCCATCATTAGTCTGAAGGGGTACTGTTCAAGGATAACCATATTACATCACATGAGACTGTTGATCTGCAAGCATGGTCTTTAATTTTTTTTTTAAAACTAAAGCACATAACTATCGTAAAATTCCCCAGAACTGCAGTACCTTGAATTATTTACAGGAAACCAGGGCCTTCAATATATCCTTATCTTTCAAACAGGTTAGAGCAGTTAATAACACTATCAAAGATAGTAAATTCAGAGTCAAACAAGCATTCTTACTGTGCATACCATCAATATTTTGTCTTAATTTTTGATCTGATTATTACTTGGCGGAGAATTATGAAATAGAAGCATTTCATAGCATTTCTTCATAATTACCTTTTAGTTTAATTAATTAAAATAAATGCTGCACTCTGCACTGTATAATGAAAATGCTTTCTTAGCACTGAACCTGTCTACCAAAGAAAGACTGTTTAAATGTACTACTTTACAAATGGTTCCTATTTCCTCATTTTCAAAACTATTGTTTTTCACTCAGGTCCTCAACCTCTTTATTGCTTTGCTGCTGAGTTCCTTCAGTAGCAGTGCTGTGGAAACTGAGCCAAACAATCCTAGCCTTCAGTTGGCTTTTGCGCACATTCGTAGTGGGTTCCAATACGTCAAACACTGGCTGTGGGATTTGTGTTGCAGTGGACTCATGCAAAAGCTGAAGAGAGCAAGGAAACAGGATAAGAAAGTGGCTATTACTATCCATAATGCAAACCAGAAAAAGTGTGCGACTGACTTGAAGGAGATGCAAGAGAGCTGTGTCAACAACGAAATCTTCAAATGCTTGGATCAGCTAACAACAGATGGGAAACAAGAGGATTTTATGCCAAATAATAATACATGTGTCTGTATCCCCATTGCTGAAGAAGAGTTTTTAAGTGATGAGGAAGACTTTACAGTCACAAAAATGGATTTCAGGAACCAGGTATGAAACAAAGACTTCTAAAAATCTGGTAGAACACTAATATAGATAACTCTTGCTTCAGAGCCTTTATTTGATGAGGTAAAGGTAGTCCCCCGTGCAAGCACTAGTCATTTCTGACTCTGGGGTGACATTGCTTTCACGTTTTCATGGCAGACTTTTTATGGGGTGCTTTGCCATTGCCTTCCCCAGTCATCTACGCTTTCCCCCAGCAAGCTGGGTACTCATTTTACCGACCTCGGAAGGATGGAAAGCTGAGTCAACCTGGAGCCGGCTACCTGAACCGAGCTTAGGACTGCAGTACTGCAGCTTCACCACTCTGTGTCACGGGGCTCTTTATTTGATAACTGAGAACTAAAGTCCACAGTATAAAATAATTGTCCTACAGAAAAAAAAGGGGGCTCCCTGAGTTTAAGCAAAACTATAATAGAAGAAATGTCATGGTGAAACTATACTATACTATCAAAACTTTTATATGTGATAGGAAAAACCTTTTGGCCTCTACGTGTGAGTAGACTCTACTTCTAAATAATCTAAGATGAACAATATAAATGCGCACAAAGGCACTTCAACATTCTAAAGCTTTTACCTTTAAACAGACTCCAATATGAAACACAAGAGTGCATGCAGGCATTTAGACATAACCTCTTTTCCCTAACAGTCTGCCCTAAAATGAATTCAGTCTGCAGAATTAAAAAAAAAAAATCAAAAATAAATCACACCTCTAGCTCAAGACTCTAGTTCATTCTTTGTTCTCCCACTCCGTCGTTACAAAGAATGAGCTAGAGCCTTGTGAGGAAGTGACAGGATTTTTGGGTTCCACTTAAAAGCCATTAGTCTTGAAAAAGGCAACGAAACGTTTGACACCGGCTAACGTGGGCTGGCTTTATGTCGATGAACTTATTCTTTATCCTACACCTCACTGAAACAACAATGGACTGTACATGCAAGACTGTGAAGTGGGATAAATTGTTTCTTAAAGTACCTGTGTGCAATCTGGATGAAATAATTCATTACAGACTGTCTTCTCATGATTTTGGTTTATGTCTAAGTGCCTGTGTGCACTCTTGTGTTTCATATTGCAGCCTGTCTAAAGGTAGTAGCTTTAGAATCTTAAAGTGCCTTTGTGCACATTTATATTGTTCATCTTAGATTATTTAGAAGTAGAGTCTACTCACAAGTAGAGGCCAAAAGGTTTTTCCTATCACATATAAATGTTTTGATAGTTTAGTTTCACCCTGATGTTTCTTCTATTAAAACAATTGTCCAGCAGTATTCTACAATGATCTGTGCTGTTACTGATACAGCTTAATATTTATGCAAGATCTCTAATGGAGATTGTCCATAGCTTGGAGTTGGGTGTCATCTGATAACATCCACCTTTATATTTTTATTTATATTTTAAATTATTTTTTCTTGAGTCAGATATAGTAAATACAGAAAACACTCAAAATTCTTGTAACAAAAACAAAGTAGTGCTGTGGGTTCATGTGCAGGAAAGTCCAATACAAGAAGCCAAATAATTTGTACGTTTATCACCCGGAAGTGATGTCATTGCACAGGGGATGTCATCTCCAGCAGGGGACTTTTGTGCGTGCAATGCAATGACGTCAAACAGAAGTGACATCATCACACTGGTGATGTTGCGTGTGGCCGCTCTAGGCATTTCCGGGAAAACTGTTATGTTTTCCCCTGACACGCTAGCCATTTGGGAGGGGAAAACTCTATGGTACCTATTGTACCACAGAGTTTTCCCTCCCAAATGGCTAGAGCATCCAGGAAAAACAGAGTTTTCCTAGAAATACCTAGAATGGCTACTACATGATGTTGCTGGTGCGATGATGTCACTTCCAGGTGATGTCATTGTGCTGCTGGTGTTGGTCCAATGTGGGCCAGCAGGTTGGGAACCTCTTGGGCAGGGGAACCCCTGCCCAGACCAGGGGTAGGGTTGCCAAGTCCAATACAAGAAATATCCGGGGACTTTGGGGGTGGAACCAGGAGACATAGGAGGCAGAGCCAGGAGCAAGGGTGTGACAAGCATAATTGAACTCCAAGGGAGTTTTGGCCATCACATTTAAAGGGAAAGCACACCTTTTTAAATGCCTTCCTTCCATAGGAAATAATGAAGGATAGGGGCACGTTCTTTTGGGGCTCATAGAATTGGACCTCCTGGTCCAATCGTTTTGAAACTTGGGGGGTATTTTGGGGAGAGGCACTAAATGCTATACGGAAAATTTGGTGCCTCTACCTCAAAAAAACAATCCCCCCAGACCCCCCATACCTCCAGATCAATTCCCCATTATGCCCTATGAGAATCGATCTCCTCATAGGGAATAACGAAGTGCCCAGCAGACATTTCCCTCTCTCGCCTCCCCCCCCCGTTTCTGGCGACTCTGAAGCGAGAGATTGGCATCTCTACTCACGAGTTGCTGCCAACTTCTTCAAAGTAACACAGACACCCCATCCCAAGAGGAAGCCTTTCCAATCGGAGACTGAAGCCTCCAGAGGTGGAAAGTCACATGGTGGGTTGGATACCCCTGTGTCATGATCCTGGGCCTAGCGAGGCCTGCAGGCCTCAGGGAAGCCTGCTTAGAAATTACTGGGAAAAGCCTACATCTCCCAGGATCCCCTCTGTCCCTCTGATTCGGTAGCAAGGGGTTTGGAGGGAAACAGGCCCAGAGAGAGGTGGGGCCTGGGAAGAGAATATAAAGGCCAAGCCCAGGAAGTGGGTGTTCTTTCCTTGGAAGGCTGAGTTGGATGTAGGTTGCGCTTGAAGAGCTTGAGCAGGGGAAAGCTCCCTCACCTAATGTAACGTACTCGAAGCGGAGACGAGAGTAGGGCAACATTCTTTAATGGGAGCACGTTGCAAGAGAGAGAACACGCGGGCCGGGCCCCGCTTATGTACATTTACCCGGTTCAGCCTCCTGTACAGGTCAGGCCAATCCTGACCTGTTAAACTTCCCGCCGCAGATGTGGTAGGCGGGGATTCCGCGCCCGCGCTAGAGGTGCCTGGGATACCCAGCCACCTCTGCGCATGGGCGCGTATTTCAGCCGATACATTACACCTAAGAAAAGGGGTGAGTGCTGGTTAGTAGTTTAGGGACTGTAAGTTCAGACGGGTTAGGACTTGTTTATTTTCCCTTCACCCTTTTACTGTTTCATGCACCTTGTTCATTTATATTGCACTGCAATAAACCTTTTTGTTGTTGTTCACTCTGCCTGGTTCTCATGCCTATTATTTGACCTAAGCTACTAGATACCTGAAGGGCTTGGGAGGGAACTTTGGCCATTCTCAAGGGGAACCCTTAACCCAGAGTGGTGGCAGCAATTGGTTAATACCCCCCTGAGTTGTGACACCCTACCATGAACAACCAGTAGGGGAAGGCTATCATGTTTGTGCATTGTTTATGAGCACCTAGAGAAATCAGGGGTTACCACTGTTGCAAACAGGCTGTTGAACTAGATGGACCATTGACTGAACCAGTAGGACACTGCTTAGATGATTATGGTACAGCGCAGATTGTTTTAGTAATCAAAGGGGTTCACTGATCATAAAGAGAGCATAAATTCCCATTGCATTATTTCTACATAATGACTGCTGGTTGACTACTGCTGAATATTTGGGGATGTATTTTTTTTTACTTTATTTTTTACTTTTACTGTATGGATGTATTCAATTTCCTTCCCTGTTCAGTTTCCTTTTCTAAAATACAGGCTTGAGAATTGTTAGCTTATTGAATGCCCTGTATGTAAACTTTAGGAACAAAACATTGCATCATAGAAAATTAATTATTTGTTGGAAACCTCTTTTTTGGGGGGAGCAAGCTACGAGACAGGAGAGAGCAATACAGGAAGTCAAGAAAACAGTCTTCTCAGTTTTCTGAAACTGCCAGTACTTTGTCTTTGGACATCCCCAAGGTAAAGTAAGCCAAAATATTTTAACAGCTTTATTGCTTGCTCAGTGATGTTTTTGCACTCCTGCAGTCTGTTATTACATTGTAATGACATAGAGGTATATATATGTATTTTCCTTTGCCATGATAATTCCCATAAAAAGTCAGAACTGAGGCAGCATGACCTGCCTCTCACTATAAGGCCAGAATAACTGAATCTTGCATTCCTGGATTTTTGTGATTCAGGAACAAAATATTTCCACGATGACAAGAGCCAGAATGTTATTTTTAAAAGCCCTGAAAGCTGGGAATTCAGATGAGCTAGTATATCATGTAGATAAAGCCAAGGTTTTTGTGGTAGAAAAAGCTCAGCAGGAACTCATTTGCATATTAGGCCACACCCCTGACACCAAGCCAGCCATTCCTGTGCGTTCCTCTTAAAAAAAAAAAAAAAGCCCTGAAGAGATCATTAAATTACTAGCAATAACTGCTTTGATACTTTTTTTTAAAGCTCAAAAATATTCCTTCAGTGGCACAGTAGGGAAAACAGTTGCTGTGAAGGTCTGAGGGAAGGAAAATAGCATTACATAACTGGGACCATTGATAATGTAAATCTTCTCATCCAAACCACCTGATAACATGTAGGGTTGCCAGCCTCCAGGTGAGGCCTGGAGATTTTTTGCTTTTACAACTGCTCTCCAGCTGGCAAAGGTCAGTTCCCCTAGAGAAAATGGCTGCTTTGTACCATGCTGAGGCCCCTCCCCTCCCCTCTCCTGGATCCACCCCCAAACTTTCCAGGTATTTTCCAACACAGACCTGGCAACCCTATGCTGGACTGTGCTTTCCCCAAAAGAATCAGAGAAAAACAGGTCTGGGAGACAGTGTATCAAGGATGGGGAAATGGTGATTGGAGCCCAATTACACCACAGTGTAATGTGGATGTGGCAAAAAGAGAGAGGGAGAGAGAGAGATGCAGTTTGGTTGCCAAAGTGAACATACACCTCCATGTGGCGGGAGACAATCACCAGTTTCCCACTAGCCTTACATTGCTCTCACGCTCCTCTTCTCTGCGGGGGCTCCGTCGGATTTCACACTGTCTGCCCCGGGGCTGCAACTAGCTTCACCTTTTTTTGTGCAGCAAAAAGAAACCTCTAAAAACCAGTTTCTGTTTGCTGCTCAAAAAAGGCGAAGCTAGTTGCAGCCCCGGGGCAGATAGTGTGAAATCTGATGGAACCCCTGCAGAGAAGAGGAGCGTGATTTAATTGTAAGTGAGCTACTTTAATAAGATACTGCTATTTCTTCTTTTGTTTTCATGTCCAGAGGTCTGATCTCGACACCAGCGGTTCTGAACCCAGCACAGTAGATCAAACCCCTATCCCCTGCCTTTTATCTCAAAGCCGGAAAGAGCCTGAAGACTGCTTTCCAAAAGGTAAAAGGCTGGCTTTCTGTGGCACATATATTTATCAGAGGTGTTCAGGTTTTTTTTTTAGCAAGTATGAGAGACAGCGTTGCTCTTCTGCACACTGCATTACATACCAAAGAACCAGGCAGGAGTGCCAGCCAGAGACTGTGCTACATAACCAGGCCCTATTGTCCAGGAGTGCCACAGCCTCATGGTGCCTGGGCAACATGTGACATCTGTCTTCTGGGTTGGCCAGCCATGCCATGAACTGAAGAAGGCCAGAAGCAACTCTGGGGGTTATTCTGTTCACCGGGTAGGTGCTCCTGAGACTAGAGACACATTTTGTGGTTCAAACTGACCTCGTCATGCATAATAAAACCGATGCTATTCAATGAGAAGAAGAAGATGATATTGGATTTATATCTTGCCCTATACTCTGAATCTCACAATCTCCTTTACTTTCCTCCCCCCATGACCGACTCCCTTTAAGGTAAGTGGGGCTGGGAGAGCTCTTATAGCAGCTGCTCTTTCAAGGACAACTCCTATGAGAGCTATGGCTGACCCAAGGCCATTCCAGCAGCTGCAAGTGGAGGAGTGGGGAATCAAATCCAGTTCTCCCAGATAAGAGTCTGTGCACTTAATCACTACACCAAACTGGCTCTCTGAGTGTGTATATAATATTAGAGCTATATATGTATAGTTACCTGTTGCACACAAAGTTAAAAGATGTAATACTAAAGTGTGGATTTTTGTTTGTTTCTTTTAGTATGTTTCTTATGAATGATACTTTGGGTAAACTTTTTACCATATCTAGATTCAAATCTTGTAATGTTTTTCAGAGCCCAAATAAAATACTTTCAATGACAAGGATGACTCTCCAGCAAATGGCTCACCATCCCTCACAACTGTACCATAATTGTTTCTGCAGCGGCAGAACAAAATTTGAGTTCAGTGCCACCTTTAGGGTCTACAGAGGTTTCTTCTAGGTATGGGCTTTTGTGTTCATGCACACTTCTTCTTGTACTCTAGTGGAACACAAATATGTCTGTTTTCTTTAGTCTGTATCTGAAGAAGTGTGCATGCACACAAAAGCTTTTACCCAAAATAAAACTTTGTTGATCTTAAAGGTGCCACTGGAGTCAAAGTTTGTTCTGTTGCTTCAGATCAACACAGCTACCCACCTGAATCTATCTTTCAAAAGAGGTCAGTTTGCTGTAGGTTTTTTTTTTCCTGTGAGAAAAGCTCTAACATGTAGTGAGAGCTACCAGAGTCACAGTCAATTGCAGAATGCATTCTGTCACAATGAGCTGTCTAGATCAAGTGTATTTTTCCCAGGCTATGTCTTAGGACATGCCAATAATAGCTTGTGTAATATGCATGTGGTCCCTGATTAAGGGACTTAACATCCCACACAGTGATTCTCCCTGAGAACATGAATCTTGCCCCACAAACTTTCCATTTGAAATTGTAGGCATGAAGGCTAGTTTGAAAGTAGTTCTGCTTCTGACTGGTGTTTGAAACTTAGCTTCCTTTGTTACATCTCTTGAATTTTAGTTATACATGTGTACTGAAAAGGAACTAGCAGCAGTGTAGAGACTAGAGATGGCCACAAACCGGTCCACAAACCAAAGTTCGTGATGGATTTTGGCCAGTTCATGGTTCATAAATGGAAGTTCATGGCATGTCAACCGAATCTTCTAGGAGAGGAAAGAAAGAGTATGCTTCTTCTCCTAAAAAGTCACTGGGTGGTGCAAATATACCTGTTTCCATTTCAGAATACTGATAACTCGTACATTTCTTTTCTCCAGGTTGCGTCAAGATCTTCCCATGTTGTGTAGTAAACTCAGATACATTTCTAGGTAGTGCTTGGTGGAGGTTTAGGAAAACCTGCTTCAAAATTATAAAACACAGCTGGTTTGAATATTTTATCATATTCATGATATTACTGAGCAGCTGTGCTCTGGTAAGTTCACTATTATATCTTCCCATAATAAAACAGTATCATTTTCTTTTAGCTTGTAGACAACTCTGCTTTTCTTTTGCTTCTTTGACTGCAGGGGTTTGTTTGGTACTATGATAGGTTGTCATCAATATATCTAACCCTCAACATGGCTAGATCTGTGAATACTTAAATCCAAAGACTGGCTATGAATAGACAAGGCAGGTTTTTCTACAAATGTTAGAAAAGCTGCAGATTTACAGAAAAATCTGAAAAAAAAAATACCCCTTCCGAAGTGATCGGTGCTGTAGCTTTAAGAAATGGATGCCCTCTGAAGTGTCAGTGACCATTGCAGGGGTTGCTAGGCAACTACAACAATGTTTCTAGCCTTCAAACCCTGATCTATCAGTAAAAGAAGGGTGAGGCAGCAGGGCTTTTTCGGCCAGCCACTCCAACCCTGTTCTAAAAAGAGGACTCATCAGGGCCAGCAGCAACCAGTGCCATACAATTCATGCAACTCAACTAGGTGTGGCAGCAGCTACATCTTGATGCCACACAATGTGCTTGGGCCCAGAAGCAGCCTCCACACAACTTGGGCAACTTGGCTGAGCCTGGCAGAGGCTGCTATATAACTCATCAGATTGAGTTATACCATATGACTTCTGTAACTTGGCCAGACTATTTCCAGGGAGAGGCTGCGGGGGGAGGGAAGGCGGGGGGGGCAGTGTGGTATAGTAGTTAGAATGCCAGGCTAGGATGTGGGAGATCCAGGTTCATATCTCCCCTCTACCATGGAAGCTTGCTGGACCAGTCACTCGTTTGTAGCCTATTGTGAGAATTGTTGTGAGAATTAAAGGGAAGAAGGAAGAATGATGGAAGCTGCTTTAGGTCCCCATAGAAGAGAAAGATGGCGTATAAAGTCAACAAATAATATCTAAAGAGACTCCATGGAGTAAATTAAAAAGAGGTTGGTTGATGCTTGCAAAGGAGAGAAGGAAGCAGCTAAAGGGAAAATGAGGGCTGCTGGGAAGAGAGAAAGAGATGTGTGGGGAAAGTGATACATGGAAAACAAATGATTCCCACAGTACTTGTAGGTTCTCCATTTGTTTATTTCTGTTTCTTGATATACACTGAGCATATCCAGGTTTAACAGTGGACAAGTAATGGTTCTGATATTCTTACATGGCCTGGAAGCTTTGAAGAAAATAACTGGAGCCCATTTACTCTTCATTGCCACAGGAGTTCAACTCCTTGTATTCCAGATTTGACCAATGTCTTAAGGCTAGAATGCTGGGTAGGCAGGTTGCTTGCAACCCTGTCCAGTGTCCTTCACTGACTATTGGCATGCCTCTGTCACAACATCAACACTTTTTAAAGAGTGTTAAGAACATAGGAGAAGCTGTGCTGGATCAGACCAGTGACCAACCAATCCAACATTCTGTGTCACACAGTGGCCAAAAAGCAGGTGCCATCAGGAGGTTCACCAGTGGGGCCAGAACTCCAGAAGCCTTCCAACTGTTGCCCCTCCCCAGGCACCAAGGAGACAGAGCATCACTGCCCCAAAAGTGTTCCATCCAGGGCTTTTTTTGTAGAAAAAACCCCCAGCAGGAACTCATTTGCATATCAAGCCACACCCCCTGATGTCACCAGAAGTGATGTCACCCATTCGGTAGGATACTTTTCACATATTGATACAGAAGAGTACAGTGCCATCAACTGCATTTCATGGATGTGTGTTCTCACACAGCCCAATGAGAGACCTTGTCCCCCCCACCCTGACACACACAACACAATGAGAGAGAAAGAGCCACATGTGGCAGAGCGGGCATCTGCAGGTCAAGCTTCACCCAGGAGGGGGCACTTGTGGGTGGCTCCACATCTCTCGGTCTCTTCACAAGCCCACTGGAAACTGGAGGTGGCAGAGAGGACAGAGTGTGCGTCTGGGAGCCCGTGGCTGCCTGGAGCCACAGGCTCCCAGACTGCACACTCTGTCTCTATGCAGAGTGCTGCCTTTAGCTGGAGAGCACTCCAAAAAGTCATCATTGCCTAGAAGTAAATGTTATTCAGTGACCCTATAGTGCTGTTCAGCATCCTAACCTGGACTGTGTCCTCCTCTGACAGAGAACAAATACTGAAAGTTAACATCGAGGATTCTTGTCAGTGGATGGAGAGAATCCAAGACCCACCTGGGATAATTTGACATCATATCGCCATCCCTAGAGTAAGTTCTGAGGGTGGGGGACATTGTGTGACACCCCCAACAAGATGATACCACACAGAAGTGACATCATTGCTTGGGGCATTGCACAGGGATGCTCTAGTTTCCAAGCAAACTCCATCGTAATATTATCTGGGGAGATGCCACACATTGCTTGGCACACTGAATTCCAGATGTGTGCTGTTACACCTCCCATTTGTGAAGGTAAAGACTTGGCTCATTAGCACAACCCTGCCTATGGAGCAAGTACAATCTGTAACCTGATCTGAATTCTCTCCATCCACCAACAAGAACCATTCGTGTTGGATTCCACTTTCCATTTATCCCCCAAATACAATAAAACCTAATTAAGCCTGTGAAAAGTATATAGAGATTTATGGATGAATTTTGTTATGCCTTCAGCTCTTGAGGACTGGAAGCAGATTAATACATTGAACTTCAGAGAAACTGTGTAGCACTTCCATTCTATACCTTAGAGAGCCGGAATAAGTCCTTATTGGATACCATGTGGGTAGATTGCAGCCTACTGTATTACGTGGCAGAAATTTTAAACACGACAGAATTCTGAATGTCATGTGATTTCTGAATCCCTAGACTTTTGAAGACATTCACGTCAAGGAACGAACAGTCATAAAAAACATACTGGACTATGCAGATAAGCTTTTTTTCTTTGTCTTCTTCCTGGAGATGCTTCTGAAATGGGTGGCCTATGGTTTCAAGAAGTACTTCACTGATGCCTGGTGTTGGCTTGATTTTTTCATTGTATGTGTAAGTATCACACATGTTATTTTCTGTTTTGTATGCTTCAGCAACGTACTTTTATACAAACAGATTAACTAGGTTGCTTCTGCACTATTGTGACCGTTTACAACTCACCTGGTTTGCCTGCAGAGGAAAATCCAGTTACCAATGATTGCTATAATGTACTAATACTTGTTTTATATCTGTTTATATATTCAATTTTATACCATCCTTCCCCGCCAAGGCAGGGCTCAGGGCAATGTACAATAGTGGAAATATCCAAGGATGCAATAGTGGAAGTATCCTCAATGATGTGTGGATGCAGCCTGTGTTCAAGATGCATGATATAAAATCACTGAGCAATATAAGAGAGGAAATCCAATTTCTTATCATCATCAGCATCAACAACAACAACAACAACAAACCAATGCCCAGACCTCAGTGAGATCTGCACCATACTGCAATTATGTGTCAGCGCCAGTGTCAGGATACAGATACAGAGGAATGCAGGGGCATGTCAACACCTCTCATCCAAACCTAGCCATCTTAAGAACATAAGAAGAGAGCCCTGCTGGATCAGACCAGGGGTTCATCTAGTCCACCATCTTATCTCACACAGTGGCCAACCAGTTCCTCTCGGCAGCTCTAACAGGGCATAGAGGCTGAGGCCTTTCCTGATGTTGCCTCCTGGCTCTGGGATCCAGAGGTTTAGTGCCTCTAAATGTGGAGGTTCCCCTCATTCACCATGGTTAGTCGCCACTGATAGACATATCTTCCCATGAATCTCTCAAATCCCCCTTTAAAGCTGTTTATTCCTGTGGCCATCACTACAGCCTCTGGCAGCAAATTCCCCATTTAAACCACTCTCTGTGTAAACTGGTATTCCCTTTTGTTTGTCCTAAACATACTGCGATCCAGCAACACTAGATGGCCTTGAATTCTAGTATTTTGGGAGAGGGAGAAAAAATTCTCTTTGTCAACTATCTCCACCCTATGCATAATTTTATGAACCTCTGTCGTGTCCCCCTTATTCATCTCTTTTCTAAACTGAAAAGTCCCAGATTCTTCAACCTTTCTTCATAGGGAAGGGGCTCCAACCCCCTAATCAGCTTGGTTGCCCTCCTCTGTAATTTTTCCAGCTCTTTTTTGAGATACAGTGACCAGAACTGTACACAGTATTCCAAACCAGGCTGCACCATACATCAAGACAACAGCATTATTAATATCGGCTGTATAGAGTTTGCCTTTTTCACTGCTGTTGCACACTGTCTTGACGCATTCATTGAGCTACTCTATACAGTACAACCCCAAGATCTTTTTCCTTCACAGTGTTTGCAAGTGCAAACTACATTGACTACATTGAAGTTGGGATTTTTCAGTATCTTCAAATTAAAAAGCCCAAGCTGAAGGTGATATGAAAGATCTCTGCATGAGATCCTGGAAGGCTGCTGCCCATCTGAGCAGATAATGCTGTCATTGATGGACTGATGGTCGGATTCAGTATAAAGCAGTATTATGTGTTCATGTCTATGCTATGGATGAGCATAGCCTACAGTGGCACAACAGGTTGGAAGCAAGGACCCACAGCCAAGTTAATATTGCTTGCTTTGCAGGATTTCTCTCTCTACACCAGTTTGGTGTAGTGGTTAAGTGCACAGACTCTTATCTGGGGGAACTGGGTTTGATTCCCCACTCCTCCACTTGCACCTGCTGGAATAGCCTTGGGTCAGCCATAGCTTTCATAGAATCATAGAGTTGGAAGGGACCTCCAGGGTCATCTAGTCCAACCCCTGCATAATGCAGGAAACTCACAAATACCTCCCCCCAAATTCACAGGATCCTCATTACTGTCAGATGGCCATCCAGCCTCTGTTTAAAAACCTCAAAGGAAGAAGAGCCCACCACCTCCTGAGGAAGCCTGTTCCACTGAGGAACTGCTCTAATGGTCAGGAAGTTCTTCCTAATGTTGAGCCGGAAACTCCTCTGATTTAATTTCAACCCATTGATTCTGGTCCTAACTTCTGGGGCTACAGAAAATTCTGCATCATCCTCTATATGACAGCCCTTCAAGTACTTGAAGATGGTGATCATATCACCTCTCAGCCATTTCCTCTCCAGGCTAAACATGCCCAGCTCCTTCATCCTTTCTTCATAGGACTTGATCTCCAGACCCCTCACCATCTTCATCGCTCTCCTCTGGACCCATTCCAGCTTGTCTATATCCTTCTTAAAATGTGGTGCCCAAAACTGAACACAATACTCCAGGTGAGGCCTTACCAGAGCAGAGTAAAACAATACCATCGCTTCACATCATCTGGACACTATTCTTCTGTTGATACAGGCCAAAATTGCATTTGCTTTTTTAGCCACCGCATCATACTGTTGACTCATGTTCAGTATATGATCCACTAAGACCCCTAGATCCTTTTTGCAGATACCACTGCTAAGACAAGTCTCCCCCATTCTATAACCATGCATTGGATTTTTCCTACCTAAATGCAGAACTTTACATTTCTCCCTGTTAAAATTCATTTTATTGGTTTTAGCCCAGTTTTCCAGCCTGTCAAGGTCATCCTGTATCTCGTAGGAGTTGTCCTTGAAAGGGCAGCTGCTGTAAGAGCTCTCTCAGCCCTGCCCACAGGTTGTCTGTTGGGGGGGGGGGTTAGAGGAGATTGTGACTGCTCTGAGATTCAGAGTATTGGGCGGGATATAAATCCAATATCATCTTCTTCTTCTCTCTTCCTATGTGTCTGGGGGCTGGCGGATAATATATCTGATTTATTTACCTTCACCTACTTATATAATGTAAATAACTCAAATATTTCAAAAACACCATAGTCTTCAGGGGGAACCAATTCAAACATCACCGCCCTGCAAATCATCTTACTATTTAGGGAAGTGAGAGGTAGCAATAACATTATTCTCATAAAGGGCTTCTTTGGTGCATGCAACTCTGTTGTTCCTTAGTTCTAAAAGTAAAGGTTTTACTTTTAGGAAAAGCGAAGGTGAGCTATAATGACAGAAAATTCCCCCTGAATGGCAGTTGCCTGTCATGACCGTCCTTTCCCTGAAATGTGTTGCAGTATAGAATGTTTTCCTCTAGCATACACTCTCAGTTCATGTAAAACAATAATAATGCTCAAGAAGTCTGCCAGCATTCTGTACAAACTCACCGTGTGCCTGAGAACATGCCCCAGAATTAATAACAATATTAATACATTAGTGGTGTTTCTGATATTGAGCATCATAAACATAACAGATTCAGATTCAGGTCTCAGATTCAGTGGGAGCTCACAGGAGCACAGCTCCTGAACCTTTCTGAGGGTTCCCCCTCCTCCCCACCTTGTTCATTGAAGCTGCATAACAATCCCTGGATGAGCTCCACCACCTATTTTTGTACAAAGTGACCTCTGGTAACAACCAAGAAAAAACCGCTCTCCTTTGATTTAGGAAAGGCAGTGGAAGGAGGAGAAGATTCTTGGTAATTTCTCTGAGGGCTAAGGGCAGTCAGGCAGGTGTTCCTCAGCAAATCTTTATTTGTGTAGAACATTTATATACTGCTTCTCCAGAGACCTGCTCAAGGCAGCTTGCAACTAAACTAATGGAAACCATTGCTGTTAGCACAGAAATGGTTGTCTGAAGGTCGAATGTTTGGAAAATGAGCTGTATTATTTATTTATTTATTCAGATTTATTTAATCTTTTTCTTCAATGGTCACAGACTTCATTGGCCTCCCTGATGGCTCAAGCTAAATCAGCTGAGAATCATCAGTGTGACAACAGGAGCTCCATAAAATCTCTGAGAACTCTGAGAGCCCTGAGACCACTGCGAGCATTATCCAGATTTAAAGGGATTAAGGTAATGCTGCTTTCACCATCCTCTGTTTCTCATACGGATAAGCAAAAATAAGCTGAATTAGATTTTTAAAATGTAATTGACCTTTGGCCAGGTAGCGTTAAAGCAATTTTGTCCTCAAGAAATTAGGGTCTTGTCAGCCTTCCCTGCCTTTGCCTTACCATGACCAGTGCCAGGAGACAACATTAGGGGGAAGGCTCTGGCTTTGTTGTCAGCCCTCCAGAGGTTGGCCACTGTGTGAGATGAGATGCTGGACTAAGCAGATCACTGGTCTGATCCAGCAGGGCTGTTCTTGTGTTCTGATCAGGTGAAGGCCTCAGTCCCTGTGCCACATTGTTGGCCCTCCAGAGGAACTGGTTGGCCACTATGTGAGACAGAATGCTGGACTAGATGGATCACTGGTCTGATCCAGCAGGGCACTTTTTATATTCTTATCTGATGAGACTTCAATTAATCCACTTTTTAACTTCCGCTTCTGTATTTCTATTTAGGGGTGTGCACTTGGTATAAAACAAGCCAACCCCTTCCCCCCAAAAAACTACCTTATTGGTATTTTTCAGGTACTTTTTTAGTTGGTTACCGAGTGGGCTACTGATTTGACTATCCAGAAATATTGATATTTCCCAACCTGAAAAAAATACAATTCCCCCCCCACCTCTATTTCTCTTTGTTTTCTTTTCTCACCTCTATGAATCAGAAAGAGACTTTTTAAAAAAACAAACAAACCCATGGTTAGTTACCATGGTTATTAGCTGTAATAGATCTGTAGAGCTGTTCTGTACACTGAACTGCTGATTATGTCTTTTGTTGATTTTTAAGGTTGTGGTGAATGCCCTCATTGGTGCCATCCCTTCCATTGGGAATGTACTGCTTGTCTGCATTGTTCTCTGGCTCCCATTTAACATCCTAGGAGTCAACTTATTTGGAGGGAAATCTGTGCATGACGAAGCTGGTCCAGTCTGCAAAAGAACTAAAAGCTACACAGTGGTCAATAGCACTGTCAACTTTAATAATGTTGGAAATGGATATCTAGCTCTCCTCCAGGTGGTATGTTGAATCATACAAATGTCCTTCAGCAGGGAAAAATCATGTTAAGCCAAGAATGGCCGTTCTCTTCGATGGCAGGAATATTTTGCTAAACCACTATGAAATATTGAGGGAGCTTTTTTGAAAAGCCTAACTTTTAAATCTTGCTGGTAAATTTTAAGGCAATAATGTTAAACGATGGTCAGTCAAATTCAGCTTGGTAAAACTGAGGAAAGAGCCTTAGATTTTTTTAAAAAATGTATTTTCTGTTTGGGTTGGTGATTCTACTTTTTACATCAAAAGGAAGCATCCACATGAAGGAGACCAGAATCTCCCTTTCTGCCCTGTACCTCCTTGGGTTCCATCACTTCAGGCTCTTTTCTCTGGCTATGAAATGGAACCTGAGCCAGGTTGGGGAGAAATGTATTTGAAACAAAAGCATATGGGGAGATAAGGCACAGGAGGAGGAAAGGGTTCAGACCCGTTCATCCACATCCATCTTTTATTATAAAAATTGGAATCTCCCTGCCTTTATTTGTGAAATGAACCATCACATGAATCAACCAACAGGGTTTGAGCAAAAGAAGTGAACCAGATTCTGACAGAGTTGCAGAATGTTTCCTACAATGAGGAAAAAGTGGTGAGAGTGGACAAACTTGATGAGAAATGGGAAGACTCAGGGGGGTTTTTTGTAGAAAAATAGGTGGTGGAGCTCATTAGGATAACTCATTAGCATATGCCACCCCCCCCCCCCCAGCCAAAAGCAACCCAATGCAAGAAAGGAGAGCTCCGAGCGAGCGAGGCCTGCTTGGACTGGCTAGAGGTTCCAGCCAGCCCAAGCAGGCCTCGCTTGCCTGGGGCTCTCCTTGCCCCCCCCCCCAGTCAAAAGGCCAGTAAGCCACCCACTGCCCAAAATCACATAAGAAGTGGAGAAAGGGTGGTTTGGGCTTCTCCTGGGGTTAATGAGGGCTGCTAGGGGTGTGGCAAAACTTCTGGTGGCTGGCTGCCTGCTCTCCTAATCCAGGGATTTTTACGCAGCTGCACCTACTATTCAATGGACAAGATAGGTGGGGAGGAGGAGGGGGAACCCACAGAAAGTTTCAGGAGCTGTGCTCCTGTGAGCTCCTGCTGAATTAAGGCCTCGGAAGATCTGTTTCTCCTCTTGTCTCTTACAGACAAAATAGGAAAAAATAACTTACGGGACATTTTAATAACTTGGTTTGTTAATATTTTTCTAGGCAACATTTAAAGGTTGGACAGACATTATGTATGGTGTCGTAGATGCATCTCAGGTAAGCCATTAAATTATTGTATTTCTCTGCTGGTGGAGGAGGGATGCTATTTTTTAGGTTACACTTCCCATTTGCTTCATAAGCAGGACTACGTTAATTAGCCAGCAGGGGGAAGATATCTCAATTCCTGTGTTGTCCTCTCTGCAACTAGATTTCTTGTAGGATATTCTATTAACTTTATTATCTTCTTCGTGGTCCCTGTGCAGTCTACACACAGGGGTTCGTGCCCTTTGCTCGAATCCAACCTCGGAGAACTCCATCAGCAGCATAGCATGTTTTTGGTGGGTTCCTCTCCCGCCCTGGGGAGCAGGCTCGCAGTGCGCATGCCCAGAACAGTGGAGGAGCCCACCTCCCGCTCAGTTTACCAGTCCTCGTTGCACCTAGCTCCTCTCCTCAGCATTTTTCCTCAGCGTTTTTCAGCGTCATTTTCCTTCTCGTCATCATCGTTATTCTTCTCCTGTTGTCATCTCTTCATCTAAAAACCCCAAAAAGGATCTTTTGTGAGTGACTTTCTTTCTTTTCGTCCCCTTCTCCCCCCCCCCACTCTAGTGGACAAAAAGGGACCACCATCTTTTTAAAAAGGTGTCTAAAGTGCCGGACCAAGCTCCCTTCCACGGACGGCCACTCCTACTGCCTCCTGTGCTTGGGAGAAGGACACAAAGTTGAGACTTGTGTCCATTGTAAAGGATTTGGCAAACACACAAAAAATTGAGCCGTGTGTCTTCAAAGCCATGTACTTGAACTCTCCTTGATGCCTCGTTCATCTGCTTCAACCTCTCCCAAAAGGAGCAGGGATATTTGGTTTTGTCGGCTGCTTCACATAAAAAAGAAGCATAAGACCGATAAGAAGGATAGGCATTGGCCTACAGCACCAAAGGGTCCAGCCAAGACACTGGAAATTGTCTCTACACAACAAACATCAACAGCTTCAATTTCTACGATCTTGAATCCATCGAGCTCTACGACTTCAATCTACTCGGCCCCGACTTCTGCAGCCTCGATTGCAACAACCTTGACCTTTACGACAACTGCTGCACTGCTACCGATTTCATCAGGACACTCTACTTCGAGGGCTCCTCTAGACTCATCCACTGTCGTAATTCCTGATACCGAGACCCTCAATACGGATGCACTACTTTCGGCTGCAGCTACGATCAAGAAGGCTCTCGATTCTGCCGCACCGGGCCTTCAATACCAACTCTCTTCGACGACAGAAGGCGAAATCTGCCTGGTTTTGAGAGCTACCACATATGTCTCTCTTGTGCCATTCTCCTCAGCATCTTCTTCTTAGACCTGCCCAGTTTACCTAGCATAGCTCTACTTCTCACAGCGCCTCGCTTCAGAGGTCTCCTTTGCACTCTAGTTGTACCCGATCGCTTTCAGGTCATTGCAGCCGCTCGACTTCAAGACATTGCCGCTTGATTTCGAGGTTGTCTCATCGAAACTGACACCGTTCATGCTCTGCTTCCAGGCATAGATACTTGGATTCCAGAGGATCACGATGAAGCCGTCATCATTCAAGGTCAGCATCGAGACATCAATCAACTTCGAGAAATCACAGATCGACTTCTAGAGCTCCCCATAGAGACAGAAGCCTCCATCGATCCCATTCAACATCGAGATACCGATCTACACGCCATAGACACTATTCACCAACCACTACACCTTCGAGAACACCATCTCCAGATACGTACTCTCAATGGTACCATCGTCATTATCCCAGCGGCAAAGGTTCGATCTGTCTCGGCCGTCCCATGGGTGCCAGACCTATAGAGGTCGCTATGGTGCCTTCTATTTCTCAACCGCCAACACTCACACCTTACATGGCCCCTAAAGCATCGGCTGCTGCTGGAGCTCCGCAACTTCCTGCCCCTGTCTTGGAGCCCATTTACATGCCAGATGATTTACATCACAAGGATCCTGTTGTTCCAGCACCTAAGGACATGGAGGACCCATGCTCTTACGCATCAGCATCATCCTCTTCAGAGCCCGCCGACCTGCTGCTTCCAGATCAGCCGGATCACTCGTAGCCCATTATCACCATCTGAAGGGGCGAAACCATACTTAGAAATGATCACCAGGATGGCTGAAACATTGCACATCCCTGTCAACACGGACAAGCCGGAAGTCACAGATCTGGTTTATAAACTCATTCAGGACCAACTGCCACCGGCAACTTTGCTGCCAATGTTGCCTGTTTCATCCCTTAAAGAGGCTTGGGAGATGCCTGCCTCTATTGCACCTGCTCTGATGCTCTGTACAGAGTACAATCTTCCGACACCAAATTTCTTTTTTCACACCCATCTCTGAATTTGATGATAATTCATTTGGCTTCGAAATCAAAACCAACTCGACACCCTGCTCCTCCTGAGCGAGAGGGCCATACTTCCACTCTGAGTAAACTTCACACTTATTTGGCCTACTTTTCGGCCTATAATTTTAATTTGGCTAACCGCCTGACACGTTTGCTGACCAACCTCCCCGATGCCGCACTTCCTCAAGCTACAGCTATCATCCAGGAGTTGTCTGCTGTTTCTCGCCAACAAATAAACTCGTTGAAACATGCAGCATCGTGTTCTTCCAGAGTACTAGCCACTTCGATAGCGATACGCTGCCATGCTTGGCTTCATTCTACCATTCTCCAGCCTGACCTCAAGACGAAGGTGGAAGATCTTCCCTTTGATGGGGACAGCCTCTTTCATACCACCACTGATGAGGTCCTCTTCAGTGTCGATGACAGTAGAAAGACAGCGAAATGCTTAGGAGTGGCTGTCCCTTCTTCTTCATCCAAGCTCTATCGTCCCAGACAATGGTTTTCTCAAGGAGACACTTTCCTCCAGAGTCCTCTGATACCTGGAGGCGGAAGCAATTCTCGTCCTCCTCCAAACCATCCTACTTAAACAAGCAGAAACTGAATCAGTCAAAATGCCCATCACCGAATAACAAGCAGTCGGTTTGATGGCCTTCCTCATCCAGATCTTCCACAAAACGCAGAACCTGTGCCTTCAGATCTCAGGATGGGGTTCTACTCAAGTTACTTCATCATCCCCAAGAAAGATGGCAGCAAGCACCCCATCATGGACCTGAGAGACCCCAATTGTTTCATATGCCCTCAGAAGTTTCGGAGGATCACCTTACAAATGATTCTTCAATTGCTACCGAAGGATGCCTGGCTGGCCTCCTTGGACCTGCAGGACGCGTATTTTCATGTCACTATCTGCCCACATCATCGCTGTTACCTCAGGTTTACCATAGGACAGATACACTACCAGTACAAGGCTCTGCCATTCAGCCTCGCCACTGTCCCTCATGTATTTGCAAAGTGCGTGGCAGTGGTGGAGGGAGCCCTTCGCCAACAGGGAATTCAAGTGTTTCCTTACATCGACAACTGGCTGATAGTGTCATCATCAGCCAGTCAGCTACAGAAGGACATTACAATGACCTTAGGGTTCCTCAAGAACCTAGGTCTTTCGGTGAACTTTGCGAAGTCGTATTTACAACCCACGCAAGTTGTCCCTTTCATTGGGGCAGTCATCGACATGACAGCGTTCAAGGCTTTTCTGCCCTTAGACAGAGCCCAAACCCTGAAATCTCTAACCCATTCCTTCCTTCTAACTCCGACACAGACAGCAGAATCCATCCAATGCTTGTTAGGTCTCCTGGCTGCCACAACTGCAGTGATTCTATTTGCCCATCTCAGGATGCGATCCCTTCAGTTGTGGTTTCTCCACCATTTCAAGCCAGAGATGCATTCTCAACACTTACTCCTGACAATACCAGAGGACATTCTGCATTCTCTATATTGGTGGTTAATGGACAACAGCCTCCTGATGGGCAAGGACTTTCACCTTACGCCACCCACAAGAATGTTGACCACAGATGCTTCACTCAGTGGTTGGGGAGCCCACTGCGAGGATTTCACAGCACAGGGAACCTGGTCCACAACTACCAGTTTGAGGCACATCAATGCACTAGAACTCATGGCTGTTCAGCTTGCTCTGAAATCTTTCCTCCTACATTTGAAAGACAATCATGTCCAGGTGGCTTCGGACAATGTAACTACTGTCTACTACATGAACAAACAGAGAGGCATGCGATCGCCCTCTCTCTGCAAACAAGCTCAACATCTGTGGAACTGGTGCATTCACAACATCTTTCTCTCTGCAGTGTACCTTCCAGGGTCCCTGAACACTCATGCAGATGCGCTCAGCAGATCACTGCCCAGCGACCTAGAATGGATGCTCAGTGATTGCTATCTTTGTCCAGTCTTCTGAGCATGGGATTCCCCTCAGGTGGACGCCTTTGCATCCCCTACCAATGCGAAATGTCCAATCTTTCTCAGCAGGGGCTCCCCAACCAACCATTTGCTCGGGGATTCCTTTCTACACCAGTGGTTGGGAACACTGTTTTATATGTTCCCTCCGATCCCATTGATAGCCAGGACTATTCAGAAAATACGGAGAGACCACACGGACTGTATCCTGATAACTCCATGGTGGCCACGTCAGGTTTTCTCCTCTGGTACTGCTATCACAAGGGGTCTTTTTTCATTTGCCTCTGGTCCCAGACGTTCTGACTCAGCACAATGGCAATGTTTACCATCACAACCCGAAGTTTTTCCAGTTGACCGCCTGGAGAGTCAGACCCTGACCTTCTCACCAGAAGTCAGGGAGGTATTCCAGAATGCGAAGAAACCTCAACACAAAAATCATATCGACTCAAATGGAAACGTTTTTCTATCTACGAATCCGTAGATACATTCTAGGTCGCTGGATCTGTATACTGCGCCATTGCAGATGCTTTTTTCCTGCTCGCTCTCTCTCTCTGACGCAGGCCTCAGCTATTCTTCTTTGAATGTGCATCTCTCGGCCATATCAGCTTTCCATGTCCTGGTGGATAACTCTTCAGTTTTCTTCCATTCACTATCTGGGGCATTCCTGAAAGGATGCTGTCATCTAAAACCTCCCATTAAGCCTCTGATGTCCCCATGGAGTCTTTCTCTCATACTCACGCAACTCATGGGAAAACCCTTTGAGCCCTTGGCCACAACTTCCCTGCAACTCCTTTCTTGGAAGATGGCCTTTTTAGTGGCTGTAACGTCATCTAAAAGAGCAAGTGACATCAACTTTTAGGCCTGATCCTCCGTATACTGTTTTCCACAAAGATAAAGTGGTTCTCTGCTCGGACCCAACCTTTCTACCCAAAGTTGTCTCTTCCTTTCACCTTTCACAGTCCACAGTCTTACCAACTTTTTGCCCTAATCCTACTGATGACATCCAGAAAACTCTACATACTCTGGACTCTACATACTCTAAATCTAGAGTCAGGAATGCTGAAATCTGAATCATGTCCTTCAAAGTCCCATTTTCATTCCATTCCCCAGGAATAGCTTCCAAGGGCTTTAGAGGCATACCTCATGGGAGACACTATATAGCCCACCACTTCATGGGTCACCAACAGATAGCTGCAGGCAAAACTGCTCCCATGCCCTTCCCAACTGTCTCATTGCCAAAGAGAAAGCTGCTCAGAGGCAAATACCAGGGGGTGGGGCTGATATCCTAATGGTCATCAGTACCATTCTAGCCTTGCGAAAGGATTCTACTAATGAGAGAACTTGGAAAGCACTCACACTGCGAGGCCACTGCAAGCACTGGATGATGGAGAAGGCTCTGGCTTCAGATCTCAGGCCTCTCATCCATTTTCATATCCAAAGGATCAAAATGCCTGTCTGCAAAATGTTTCTTATGTGAAGTATGTCATCACAAAGCCCTGTGGTTTAGTTTTCACCATGTGTGAGAGGCTAGAACTTCTCTCATCATATGTTATGTTGTTCAGCCACCCCTTATTTATGACACCAGAAGAAAGGCTTGGGTAACCACCAGTAATAATTAGTTATTGATTACACCTGTTTGCCTTCTCAAATATTGCATGTGTTTCTAGTGCAGTTTGAGCTTGTGCCAGAGGAAAATTAAGTTGAGAATTCAGTGTTGTACATTGGAATGTGATTGTTCTTGATATCTGTGAAGTTTGCTATGGAACAACTCCTGAGGAAACTCATCTGTGAAACGCTATCCTGAGCTCACTATCGAGTGAGCAATCCTTTAGTTGTGAAAATTATCCTTCCTGGAGTAAGCTAGATCATTGGAATTTCACCTATAACCATACTGAGTAGTTTTAAATGGACCTTAAGTGACTTTGTATCTGATGGAAAATTCTTGTGAAATGACCAGGTTTGGTGATCATACAGCATCTTTAAGCTGTTTCCTTTGTATTTGAGAGTGCATTTATGAATTGCTGTTATTATTACCGTAATTGATGTCATTCTTTATTGTTCTATGAAAAAATGAAATGGAAATTTACGAGTTTGTAAGCAAGGTGGTGTTGCTTTTTTGCAGTCTGTGTGCACAGTTGTTTGGCTCTCCTTTGTTTGTACTATGTATTCCTGTTGGCTTTGCTCACCCCATTCCACTGCACTGCCTCAGGGTATTGCTGCCACCACTATCCTTGTCTTGGGCTTTGGTTAGGCAGCACAGCCTCCTAACCTCCCTCCTAGGTATAGCAGAACCATACTGCCAGGAAAACAGAGAAGACTAGTGCTTGCAGCAATCATTGAGCAGTGGTTTTGGTGGAAACAAGGTGGCCAGAAGAAGGGTCCTTCTCTTGCAACATGCAGATAAATTAACCTAGGAAGCATGTTGCCGCATTATTGCCACAGTTACAAAGGCTTGTACTGAATTCATAATTGATTCAACACGTCCCTTGGAGCAAAGCACGAATAACTACAATGACCTCTAGTGGATGTTAAAGCTTTAAGACTGTTGGACTGTTGTAGCAAGAATTAGAAATTGTGTCAATTGTCATATTGAAGTGCTCAGATAATTCCATATATTGGTTTGTGAATACATCAAGCATTATTGTACAAAGCAGTGCTGACTGAGTTCCTTAGCATGGTGTTACCTGTGGTTTGCTTAGCCTCCAGGTGGGACCTGGAGATCTCCCACTTTCATAACTGATCTCCAGCTGACAGAGGTCAGGTGCCCTGGAGAAATGGCTGTTTTGAAGGGTGGACTCTGTGGTATTGTAACATGCTGAGGTCCCTCCTCTCTATAGCGTTGCCAGGTCTGAGTTGGAAAATACCTGGAGACTTTGGGGATGGATCCAGGAGAGGGTGGAGTTTGGGGAGGGAAGGGGCCTCAGTATGGTATAATGCCATAGGGTCCACCCTTCAAAGCAGCCATTTCCTCCAGGGTAGCTCATCTCTTCCAGCTGGAGATCAGCTGTAAAAGTGGGAGATCTCCAGGCCCCACCTGGAGGCTGGCAACCCTACCCTTCTGCAAACCCCATCCTCTCCTGGATCCACCCTCAAAATCTCCAGATATTTTCCAACACAGACCTGGCAACCCTTCAATTTAGGCTGATGAATGTTATTATGCAGTTTTTAGAAAGCTAGCTTGCGATAGGACTTGTTTTTAATATTCATAATTTTTATATTTTTTTATGATTTCACGGCATTTTTATTAAGAAGAAGAAGAATTGCAGATTTATACCCCGCCCTTCTCTCTAAATCAGAGACTCAGAGCGGCTTACAATCTCCTTTATCTTCTCCCCCCACAACAGACACCCTGTGGGGTGGGTGGGGCTGAGAGGGCTCTCCTAGCAGCTGCCCTTTCAAGGACAACCTCTGCCAGAGCTATGGCTAACCCAAGGCCATTCCAGCAGGTGCAAGTGGAAGAGTGGGGAATCAAACCCGGTTCTCCACACACTTAACCACTACACCAAACTGGCTCTTACAGATAAGGTATGTACTTACTTTTGTTTCTATTTCACCACATGTTTCTTTCCTTTCTGTTTTATTTCAGGAAGGTGAAAAATGCTTTGAAAAAAATAAGTATGCATACCTCTATTTTGTGGCCTTTATCATATTTGGATCTTTCTTCATGCTGAATCTCTTCATTGGAGTTGTTATCGACAATTTTAACCAACAAAGAAAAAAGATAAGTAGCACATGAGTTACAATAAACTTTCAGTTATGCAGAGGTATGGGGAACCTTAAGTAGGGTTGACGGGTCTCCTCCTGGCCACCAACAGTGGATTGGGGGGGAGGGGCAGGTCGCCAGACCCAGGTTGGGAAACTCCTGGAGATTTGGGGGTGGAGCCTTGGGAGAACAGTGACCTCAGTGGGGCTCCATGCTGTGGCGTCCACCCTCCAAAGCATACATTTTCTCCAGGGGAACTGATCTCTGCAGTTTGGAGATAAGCTGTAATTCCAGGGGATCCCCAGGTGAGGTCCCACCTGAAGTCCGGCATCCCTATGAGGATGGCAGACTCTAAATAACATAATTTAAAATAAAATAAATTCTGTATTCAATAGAAGGCTGTCATGGACTGGAGCTGGGAATGTTTCTATATTGATCTTCTTCGTGGTCTCTGTGCAGTCCCACACATGGGTTTTCCCGTCAGGACGAACCCTACCTCGGAGATTTTAAAAGCTAGCCTAGGCGTTATTTTTGGCGCGCACTCCCTTTCGCTCTGGGGAGCAGGCATCCACTGCGCATGCCTGGAGCGAGAGGGAGGCGCCCCACCCACTCAGTTTCTTTCCAACCGCCGCCCGGGATAGTCTTACCTCGCTGCGCTCCTCGTTTACCTCAAACGTCTAGCCTCCGTTTTTCTTCACTTTTCCCCTTTATTCTATTTCCCTCGCTATTTTTCTTATATTCTTATACTCTCTAAAAAAAAAAAAAAGCATAAATATCTTCCCCGCTTTTACCTCAGACCTCCCTTCCCCCCCCCCCCCGGGCGTATGGAAGGAAGAGACAGTAAAATAACCTTTAAAAGGTGTTCGCGTTGTAGGGCGAAAATCCCTACCTCAGACGGACATTCGCTTTGCCTATTCTGCTTGGGAGAAACCCATAAAGTGGACGCCTGTGCGCATTGCCTTCAATTCGGCAAACAGGCGCGCAAAAACAGAGCCGCTAGACTAAGAAGCCATCTTATGGAGTCTGTGCTTCACCCTGAAATGTCTCAATCTTCTTCTGTGAGTAAGTCGCCTCCCCTCCTGACTCCCCAAGGAGACGGCGCACGGTCGGCAGCTTCAGTGGCCATTGTTCCCAGCAAGCATAAGCCCGGCGATGCCGCGAAAGTCGGCGACGGCGCGAGAACGTCAGAGCTAACGGCCGCGTCTACTAAAACGAAAAGTGGGAAGCACACTAAGAAACACAAGCACTCCGATCCGAAGGGCCAGAAGGATTTGAGGAAACCTACCGATCCGAAGGACCCGAAAAAATCTACCGACCCGAAGGACTCGAGAAAACCTACCGACTCGAACAAATCTTCGGAACAACAAACAGCCCACGAGCCTGACAGACAATGTGAGCCCTCCACACCTGGAACCGATACCCAGGAAGTGACCACTCCGATTACGGAATCATCGCATCAGCAGACGGAAGAGGTTATTCCGATTCCGTCCCGATCCCCTTCTCTACAAGGATCCATACCAGACCCTTCGCTGGAGAAGATCCGAGACCCGCTGCAGTGGACTCAACAGCACATCAATCCTAGATCGTTCCGCGATATGTCGAATCCCATCCAATACAGACATGACGCTTATAGGTACTTTGATACCCATCGGTTCCCAGCCAGGTCTCCCAGCATCGAGAGACATCGGTACCATCGTACGCGTTTCCCGGAGAGATCCCCTAGTAGGGGGAGGGACCGCTATCGCTACAACCCGAGGTCTCGGTCTCCATCTATGTCCCCGAGACGACGCCACTACGCTTCGAGGTCTCCATCAATGGATTCCCATGCTTGTTGCGGCTACCACCACTCTCGGTACCGTACCGATTACCACAGGAACCAATCCAAGGAAGTGACTCCTGTCCAACGGAGTAAGCAACTAACAAAACAGCCATCTCCGACTCCTTCCACTTCGACTTCTAAGCTTAAAGGCACGAGTCCAACCAGACCTAAAAGCACGACTCCAACCAGACCGGACCCACCGGCACCCGAACCTGACTCGGATGCCGAATCCGACGCACAATCATCGGACTCGATACAATCAATGTCCCCTGGATCCCCTGCCTCGGATATCGCCAAGCCCGCGGATTTGTCACCTTCCGAAGGGGCAAAGACATACTTGGACTTGATTGCCAACATGGCCTCTGCACTTAACGTTACCCTCACCTCAGATGCACCCAAGGTAACAGACGTGGTACACGACTTGGTGCACTCAGATTTACCTGCTGGGTCCTTTCTGCCGATGTTACCGGTACACCTAGAGGCCATCAAAGAAGCTTGGGACAACCCAGCATCTATTCCCCCGACTTCAAAACGAATTGAATCTCTTTACAGGATCCAAGCAATGGAGTCGAAATTTCTATTTAGCCATCCAGCCCCGAACTCTCTGATAGTTCATTCTTCTTCTAAATCGAAACAGACTCGTCACCCTGTACCTCCTGAGAAGGAAGGCAGGAAATTAGACACCCTGGGAAGGAAAATGTATTCAATTTCTACGGCAAATGCCAAAATCAACAATTATTTAGCATACTTCGCCGCGTATACCCACAATATCTCCTCCCAACTAAATACGCTCGTCTCTGCCCTACCTGAACCTTCCCAGAAACAAGCCTGCAAGCTGCTACAGGAGCTCAACAGGGTTTCAAAGCAACAGATAAATACTATCCGCCACTCTGTGGGGTGCACTTCAAAGGCGATGGCTGCCTCAATTGCCCTAAGACGACACGCTTGGCTTCGGTCCTCTTTGTTGCAACCTGATCTTAAGTTTAAAATCGAAGACCTTCCCTTCGACGGCCAAGGTCTCTTTAATGCAACGACAGACGATATATTGACCACCGTGGACGACAGCCGCAAACGAGCAAAAAGGCTCGGAGTAGCGCAACAACAACAACAGCAGACCATGGAAACCAACGCCCAGAAGCCCAGACCATGGAAACCAACGCCGTTTAAACGTTCCAGATCTCCTCGACAATCTGAATACTGGAAACGTAAGGCTCCTCCTCCGAAGCAATCTTTTAACCAGAGACAGCAGAGACCACAACCACCTAAAAAGGCTGCGTCTTCATCAAAGCAGTCTCTTTGACTTCCTACCTTTACCAATTCAACACATTTCCAGACTTCTTCCATTTCACGAGAACTGGCAACAAATAACCACGGACAAATGGGTTTTAAACATCATTTTGAGAGGCTACTCGATAGAGTTTCAAACACCACCAACAAAACATCATTTTGTCTCAACTCCACCATCCCCTTCCCTTCAGGAAGAAATAGACACCTTAACTGCCAAAGCGGCTATAGAGCCTGTCCCAGAACAGTACCATCGGACCGGATTTTATTCCCGGTACTTTCTAGTTCCCAAAAGGGATGGGGGACAGCGTCCGATTCTGGATCTAAGAGCCCTAAACAAATTCATCCGTCACAGAAAATTCAGAATGATCACCTTACAATCGATTCTGCCCTTAATCCCCCGAAACTCTTGGATGGCACTGGTAGATTTACAGGACGCATACTTCCACCTGACAATACACCAATGCCACAGAAAGTTCCTGCATTTCGCCGTGGGCAGCAACCACTACCAGTTCCGAGCCCTACCCTTCGGACTCTCCACAGCACCACGGACATTCACGAAATGTATGGCGGTAATTGCGGCATACCTCAGACAACGCGGAATTGCAACCTACCCATACATAGACGATTGGCTCCTCGTGGGAGCTTCAAAGGCACAGTTGATGAAGGACATTTCTATGACACTTGCGCTCTTAGCAGAACTGGGCCTCCAGGTCAATCATCAAAAGTCACACCTGACCCCAACTCAAGACATCCATTTTATAGGGGCTCGCTTGTGCACCACGGACCACAAGGCATACCTTCCTGTAGACAGGATATCTTCCATTCAGACACTGGCCACACAAATAATACAACAACCCAAACAAACGGCCTTCAACATTCAGCGCATGTTAGGACTTATGGCAGCGACGACTGCAGTTTTAACACACGCGAGACTACGCATGCGAACCCTGCAAATCTGGTTCGTCCGTGCGTTTCGGCCCCAACGCCAGTCTCAAAGAACCATCCTCACTGTTCCAAACCACATCCTCCCCTCACTCGAATGGTGGACAGTACGAGCTCACCTGCTTGCAGGAATGCCATTTTTAAGGCCAAGCCCATCAGCAGTAGTTACAACAGATGCCTCGAGGTGGGGCTGGGGAGCCCATCTCGACATACTCACTGTCCAGGGGCAATGGACACCGTACGAACAGTCGCTCCACATCAATTGTTTAGAGCTTCTAGCTGTTCACAGAGCTTTAAAATCGTTTCTCCCATCTCTTCAAGGCCGGCATGTACAAATTGCCTCAGACAATGTGGCGACGGTTTTTTATATAAACAGGCAAGGAGGGACTGCTTCCACCCGTCTTTGCAAAAGAGCAATGCACCTTTGGCACTGGAGTATTGCTCACCAGATCCATCTCACTGCGGTACATCTTCCTGGCGTCCAGAATGCTCAAGCGGACAGGCTGAGCAGATATCTCATCAACGACCACGAGTGGTCCCTCCAAAGGTCATATCTTCTGCCAGTATTCCGGAAATTCGGAACCCCCTCAATAGATGCGTTTGCTGCACCAGACAATGCACAGTGTGCTATCTTTTTTATGAGAGGTCCGCCCTCACAACAGTCTGCAGGGGATGCCTTCATACAGACATGGACCGGTCCACTACACTTCCTCTTCCCACCCTTCCCACTGATAACACGATGCATACAGAAAATTCAACTAGACAACACAGATTGCATTTTAGTGACGCCATGGTGGCCACGCCAGCCATGGTTCACAACCCTCCTCTTTCTGTCGAAAAATACTTACCATCACTTTCCTCCAGCACAGAACCTCCTGTCTCAGCAGAACGGCAGGGTTCTCCATCACGACCCGAACAGGCTTCGCTTAACGGCTTGGAGGATATGTTCTCAGACTTTCCTGAAGGAGTAAGACATGTTCTCTTAAATGCGAGGAAACCATCAACGAGAAAGTCATACTCCATGAAATGGAAAAGATTTTCCATCTATGCTACCAAGCATAACTTCAGACCTTTATCGGCTTCCATACCTCAAATCTTGGCATATACACTGCATTTGTCAGAAAAGGGGCTTACGTACTCATCTTTAAAGGTGCACCTTGCAGCAATCTCAGCTTTTCACCCGCATGTACAGGGTCGGACTGTCTTTTCACACCCTGCTGCGAAATCCTTCTTAAAAGGAATCTTACATTTGCACCCACCATTGCGGCAAATGTATCCTAGCTGGAGTTTATCGCTAGTGCTAAGCCAACTAGTAAAACCGCCTTTCGAACCTATGGCTACGATACCGCTTCACCTTCTCTCATGGAAAACGGCACTATTAGTCGCACTCACCTCTGCTAAGAGAGCAAGTGATATTTGTGCGTTCAGAGCAGACTCACCTTACACCATTTTTCACCACGATAGGGTGGTGTTGCGGCCAGACCCTGCCTTCTTACCCAAGGTAGTTTCCGCATTTCATTTACACAGAATCACAACCTTACCTGCCTTTTTCCAACGTCCTACGGACAAGGGGCAAGAAGCTCTACACTGTCTAGATGTTAGAAGAGCACTCGCTTACTATATAGATAGAACAGCATCGTTCCGTACGGACTCCAGACTTTTTGTGGCCTACGGCCGCCTTAATAAGGGCAAAAAGATATCTACACAGAGACTGTCAAAATGGTTGGTTGCTGCTATAGAGCTGTGCTACAAACTCGCAAAGCAACCAGTCCCATCTGCCATACGAGCTCATTCCACAAGAGCTTTGTCAACGTCATCTGCCCTTGCCAGGGGTGTATCCATGGAGGACATTTGCGCCGCTGCCGCCTGGTCTTCCCCTTCGACCTTCGCCACGCACTACGCTTTGGACGTTCGTGCTAGGCGAGATGCATCCTTCGGACAGGCAGTGCTCCGCTCCATCTTTGACTAAGGAGGCGGTCTCGGCTTGGTGAGTAATTGCTTGCCTTGTAGCCTGTTATGTGCTGACTGTGTTGCACTAACCTTTGTGTTATTCTTTTCTCCAACTCTAGTGCCAGCACCCACCACCTTGCAGGTCAGCTTATCAGTCACCCATGTGTGGGACTGCACAGAGACCACGAAGAAGATAAACAGGTTACTCACCTGTAATTGATGATCTTCGAGTGGTCATCTGTGCAGTCACACACGCCCGCCCAGCCGTCCCCGCTGCTGGCTACTGGTCCTATACTACCGCTCATCTACTATGTCAGCGGCGGGGAAAGAAACTGAGTGGGTGGGGCGCCTCCCTCTCGCTCCAGGCATGCGCAGTGGATGCCTGCTCCCCAGAGCGAAAGGGAGTGCGCGCCAAAAATAACGCCTAGGCTAGCTTTTAAAATCTCCGAGGTAGGGTTCGTCCTGACGGGAAAACCCATGTGTGTGACTGCACAGATGACCACTCGAAGATCATCAATTACAGGTGAGTAACCTGTTTTTGTGTATTAGTTAGGAAATGCATACTTTGCCTTTCCAAAGACCTGCTCAAGGTGGCTAACAAAGTAGAAACCAAACAGTGACATCCAGGAAATGTCCGAGATGTTGGTGGTAGTCGTTTGCTGGAGCAGGGTTCATTAGCTTGCTGAATTGGCTGCTCGGCAGTGGTAAACTGAGAAGACCGAGGCTCGGCTTCCCTGCTTGTGGTCAAACTCCTTCAGGTGCAGATGGCAGAAGTAGGGCCCCAGGTCACCACAGAAGTCTGTCATCTGTATGGATCTGGGGGGACAAAAAGACAGTCCTCTTGTAAGAATGGATTTCTTTCTTTAGTCCATAGGACTTTATGGTGTGGAAGATTATTATTATTTTGCTTGAAGAAGCATTGTGGCCTACTACAGTACATAGGAGGATGGAAAGTTTGTTGTTGTTTTCTTACCTGTGGGGAGTTAAATTGTATATTGTAGATAGCTTGCCTTTCCTTTTTTTAAATCATGCCAAGAGCAATGTTATGTGGAGGTTGGTTCTTCATACAAGATTCCAGTTCAGAGAGATTTTTCTTGATTCCTTACAGCCAAATAAGATGCTACGGCGTCCCGATATCTGACATCAGAATGATAAAATGGCTACTTTAAAAATGCCATGGGGGCTTAATCCTGATCTTTCAAAGTGGTGGGACGAAGCTCCCCATGCCTTTGCAAGAGCCAAAACAGTTGAGGGGGGTGCATTTCAGCCCTTGAAAATGTATGGGGGTAGGGAGACGAGAATGCTTCACTCCATTGTGCTGGGGGCCTGATCAATATTGGGCCCAAGCTAGCAGCATTTTTAAATCAGCCATGTCAAACTTTAAAATGGTGGCAGCATACACATGTTGGACACAGGGATGCCCTAGCATCTAGCTTAGCCCTGAATTAGAACCCTGTGAAAATCTCTTGGGTAATGAAAGAGACTATCTGAAATCATCTCCCTTATTCTTAGCCTCCCACCTCACCAAAAGTTTCAATATAATCAAATCACAAACAGATTTATTGTAGTGTCTGAATGCCTACCTTGGTTTCTTTTGGCAGAAAGGTACATTAAATTTAATAGCAGTGTTATTTCCATATACCTAGGTGGAGAACTCATTTTTTTGTCAGAGGATCAGAAGAAATATTATAATGCCCTGAAAAAACTTGGTAACAAGAAACTACAAAAGTCTGTTCCACGACCACACGTAAGACCATCACATAAAATAGCATCCACTCTTACTATTCTTAGAGTTAGCTATTAATTTGGAAGAGGCTTTTCAAAAGCCATATTATTTCATGTGAAATAGATTTGCTCTTTACTTGGAAATTTAACATTGTTTATTCTAATAGGCTTACTGTAAGGTTATGTGGAATTCGTGTATGTGGCCAGACTAAAGACTAAAGGGCTGGAGCACTTTCCCTATGAAGAAAGGTTAAAACACTTGGGGCTCTTTAGCTTGGAGAAACGTCGCCTGCGGGGTGACATGATAGAGGTTGACAAGATTATGCATGGGATGGAGAAGGTAGAGAAAGAAGTACTTTTCTCCCTTTCTCACAATACAAGAACTCGTGGGCATTCGATGAAATTGCTGAGCAGCCAGGTTAAAACGGATAAAAGGAAGTCCTTCTTCACCCAAAGGGTGATTAACATGTGGAATTCACTGCCACAGGAGGTGGTGGCGGCTACAAGCATATATATATATATCCAACATGGCTTCTCTTATGTTCTTAGTACAGAAGAAAAGGAGTCTTTAAACATCTGTTAATTTGATCTGGCTTGTTTTCACAAGAACCATTACAAATCAAAAGAATTGTATTTGTGTAGTCCTATTTGACATCAATAAATGTTAGTTGTTACTGCCGCAGCATGAGTGATCATGGCGCTGATCCATAGAGTTCCACCTCTGTAGCCGCCAGCTCAGCTACCCTTTTAAAACCTTCCTGCTGGCTTCTAAGCAGGGCTGGAGCTGGGGAGGAGGGAAGGATTGCTCTCATGTAGCTGTGCATTTTCAGTGCTGCTGTTCCCTGTCCTTCCTGTCCCCCACTGCAGCTGCACTGGTTTGGGGGTGTCGTCACCCCCACATATTTTTATTAGAGATGTAAGATTTTTCTGCCAACTTGGGGTGGATGGGTCCTCAAGTCTGTAGAAGCATCTCTTTTCTCTCCATGTGGGCCCAGTCCACAGTTATAAGTATCCGCATATGAACCCACATGATAATATTAGAATATATGATACTATCTCATTATCTGAGATAGGGTTTATTCTGGCACCAAGCTATGCCAGTTTTACAAAAAAGCCAGTCTTAAGGTCAACACTCACCTTCCTACTTATGTGAATCTCAAGCAGAGAGCAACCAAAGCAATTTAGGTCAGGGATGCTTGTGTTTCAAGACATGGTATAAGAATGCAAACTAGATTTCTCAAACCAGACAGGCCAAACCACATGTTAACCAAACACCTGCAGGAAGATTGCCTCCCAACCCCAAATATGGGGATCAAGACTAAACCATTTGTTTGTAGAAGATATTGGATTTATATCCCGCCCTCCACTCCGAAGAGTCTCAGAGCGGCTCACAATCTCCTTTACCTTCCTCCCCCACAACAGACACCCTGTGAGGTGGGTGGGGCTGAGAGGGCTCTCACAGCAGCTGCCCTTTCAAGGACAACCTCTGCCAGGGCTATGGCTGACCCAAGGCCATGCTAGCAGGTGCAAGTGGAGGAGTGGGGAATCAAACCTGGTTCTCCCAGATAAGAGTCCGCACACTTAACCACTACACCAAACTGGCTCTCCTAAAAGAGAATTAGCTCTGTTCTTTAGCAACAGTCTAATTTCAGTCTATTTCGGTCATTCATGGTAATCCCAGATGCTTCAGGAAAAAATAATTCGATATTAGACAACTTGATTGCTTTGGAATCCCTTTGGAAACATTGCTTTGGAATCCCTCAATAATGCGAATGCTTGTTTTGCTCCTTTACCTATTACAGAACAAGTACCAAGGATTTCTTTTTGACTTCATAAGCAAGAAAGCATTTGATATGTTCATTTTAAGCCTCATTATGTTAAATGTGGTGGTTATGGCAGTGGAAAATGAAGACCAAGGAGAGGAAACGAAGGAGCTTCTTTCAAAATTAAATATAGTCTTTGTTGCCTTCTTTACTGGAGAGTGTATAATGAAAGTAGTTGCTTTGCGGCATTACTACTTCAGAGATGGCTGGAACATATTTGATTTTGTCGTCGTGATTCTTTCAATAACTAGTAAGTAAAAAATGCTTGATCTTTGTTTCATATAAAACTAATATTGTATTTAATCAAATGCAAGACTTGGCTTCCCCCCCCCCCTAGATAATTCATCAGAAAAGGGGGTCATCAAGTTACAGGTGTAGCCCATGATAAAAATATTTTTGGAATAATGTTTTTAGTGGGGTTGTTTTACATTTCTTACATTCAGGATCATCTTCCTTTTGTGTGACTACAGTGACAATGAAGGGATGCTGCTGCCAGTAGAATGTTGGCATGTTGCAATGTTTTTGCAGGTGGTCATCCCTAGGAATGGTATGAGAGAGGACATTTATATTTCATTTGTTTGTAAACAGGGCTATGGGGTGAATAAAGCCACAAGTTTATAGAATAACCTTATGCCCAAGTTTTCCTCTAAGGGGGACCAAAATTGGTCTACCACATCACTCTCCCGTTCTCTATTTTATCTTCCCAACAAACCTTTTAGGTAGGTTCGGTTGAGAGCAAGCGAGGTTGAGAGCAGCCCAAGGTCACTCAGCCAAGTGAAGCCTGGAACCTGGCTGTCACAGACTGTGAGGCAGAGGCAGGCAGGGGCAAGCTGCCTCTGGAAGTTGCTTGCCTGGAAAACCCCCCAGACAGGGTTGCTCGGCGTAAGTCAGCTGTGACTGGACGGCACTTTCTGCCCCCATTCCCAGATCTTAGTGCTGCACTCTAACCACTACGTAGTGCTGTCTCACATCAGCATAGCTGTCAACAGCTGGACCAAGAACAAAATGTATATTCTTGGTCAGCGGCCCTGCCATTCAAGATTATGGGTCAAATGTCACACACACTGCACTGTTCTTGGAAGAAAAAAAAATACAAACACAAAGCAAAAGGACGATAGCAGACTGGATCTGGCCCCCCTTCCTTCCCAACCTACTAACGTGGGTGTTTATCTCACAACAAAAAAAGCTTACTCACAACAAGGAGGTGTAGGTTTCCATTTACTTACCCACCAAATGCCTGGGCAGCATAATTTGAATATTTGCCATTTGGCAGAGACTTTAGAGCAGGGGTGGCCAAACTGTGGCTCGGGAGCCACACGTGGCTCTTTCACACATATTGTGTGTCTCTCAAAGCCCTCACTGCCCTGGTCAGAGCTTGGAGAAGGCATTTCTTTCTTTAAATCACTTATTCAAGCCAAGCCAAGCCAGCCAGCAGTTTGGAGAATGCATTTAAAGTTAAAGTTGTTTTCTTTCCAGCTCTTCTTCCCCTGAGAGCCAGTTTGGTGTAGTGGTTAAGTGTGCAGACTTATCTGGGAGAACTGGGTTTGATTCCCCACTCCTCCACTTGCAGCTGCTGGGATGGCCTTGGGTCAGCCATAGCTCTGGCAGAGGTGGTCCTTGAAAGGGCAGCTGCTGTGAGAGCCCTCTCAGCCCCACCCACCTCACAGGGTGTCTGGTGTGGGGGAGGAAGGGAAAGGAGATTGTGAGCCGCTCTGAGACTCTTCGGAGTGGAGGGCGGGATATAAATCCAATATCTTCATCTACCTCACAGGGTGTCTGTTGTGGGGGAGGAAGGGAAAGGAGATTGTGAGCTGCTCTGAGACTCTTTGGAGTAGAGGGCGGGATATAAATCCAATATCATCTTCTTCTTCTGTCTATTTGGTTTGCTTCCTTGTCTTGTGGCTCTCCTGCATCTGATGTTTATTCTGTATGGCTCTTACATTAAGCAAGTTTGGCCACCCCTGCTGTAGATGGATGTTCAAATACAAATGATTTAAGAACATAAGAGAAGCCAAGTTGGATCAGGCCAATGGCCCATCCAGTCCAACACTCTGTGTCACACAGTGGCCAAAAAAAGAGGATGTTCACAAGTGGGGCTAGAAGACCTTCCACTTTGCCCCCCCCCCCCCACACACACACCAAGCACCAAGAATACGGAGCATCACTGCTCCAGACAGTTCCAATAATATGCTGTGGCTAATAGCCACTGATGGACCTCTGCTCCATATTTTTATCAAAACCCCTCTTGAAGCTGGCTAGGCTTGTAACTGCCACTGCGTCCTGTTTTAGAATTCAAAGGTAGAATTAAATATTTCTTTTCATTGTAGCCTAAACTGGAGATTCAATTCCACTGTGAATGGATTTTTTCAAAAGATATGTTTCTCTTCTGAACAGGTTTGGCAGCCTCATCACTGGCAAAACTATTCCCTCCTACTCTCCTGAGAGTCATTCGGGTGGTCCGGATCAGCAGGCTGCTGAGACTTGTGAAAAGGGCCAGAGGACTCCAAACCTTACTTTTTGCGTTACTGATGTCCCTTCCTGCTCTTGCCAACATCGGGCTCCTCCTTTTCCTAGTCATGTTTATTTATGCTATTTTTGGCATGACTAACTTTGCCTGTGCACCTTGGAAAAATGGGATTGATGACACTTTCAACTTCCAGACTTTTGGTAACAGCATGCTTTGCCTCTTCCAAATAACCACGTCCGCCGGCTGGGACAGCCTTCTTGGTCCAATGATTGAGAGCAATAACACCGCTTGCGCTCCCAATTTAAATCTCTCACAGCTGAATGGCCCCTGTGTAAACTCAGCTGTGGCAACGGCTTATTTTATAAGCTACATCATTATATCATTCCTCATCGTAGTCAACATGTACGTCGCTGTCATCATAGAGAATTTTAACGTGGCCACTGAAGAAAGCACAGAGCCTCTGAACGATTATGATTTTGAAGTTTTTTATGAGACTTGGGCAAAATTTGATCCTCAAGCAAGTCAATTCATTACGTACTCGGCCCTTTCAGATTTCGCCGATTCTCTGGAAGAACCTCTACGCATCCCCAAACCCAACAAAGAGCAGCTGTTCAATATGGACCTTCCTATGGTGAACGGAAATAAAATCCACTGCTTGGACGTTTTGCTTGCTTTTACCAAAAGGGTATTGGGGCAGGCTGGAGAGATGGACCCTCTGGAATCCCAGATAGAGTCAAAGTACATGAAAGTTAATCCACAGAAGATCTGCTACGAACCCATCATAACAACTCCTAAGCGGAAGGAGGAGGAATGCGCCATCATTATCCAGAGGGCTTTCCGGGCCCAACAGCTGTTGAGTGCGCTACAGAAAGCCAGGGATGAGTCTTCTGTGGGTATCCCATTGGCAGACTTTATCGAGGAGGAAGATGCCTGTGTGTTGAGGCTGAATGCAAGTGAAGGCAGTCTGTTGGATAAATGCCAGAGCCCATCTTCTATATCTATTCCTCCATCTTACAGTATTGCCACAGGCACTGTTGATGGCCTTCCTCCAGTGAAGAGCACAGACAGCAGTGATGACGACAAGTGATTCACAGATCACTGTCTCTTTTGACACCACATAATTTTCCAGGGAATGTAATAATGTGACAACACTTCTGTCATTTAAACACCTTTATTAAATTGCTTACCTACACAGCTTTTCCACTGACATTTCCTCTGAAAACTCATCGACAGGAGTGCAAATTGCAACCAGTGGGTCACAAAAAAACATTTGTAAGGAATGGGCTTGTAGTTTTTCTTCTATAGACTGGTAGAGGTTTTAGCATAGTACTTAAGAACAGCCTGTATTTATTAATGCTGGGAGGGGGCTGAAAGTGGATTTTTGGGGATGCTGCTATCCAGAATATTACCACTCTTGCCTCTGTTACCGGGTGACATCCAGGTGGTCTCACATTTATTCAAGAACGTCTTCTTGATGTGGACCCACCCAAGCTACCCACCCAAAAGCCTGTCCTTGAGACTTGGAGCTACCACTAGAGACAAGAATTTGGGGGACTTCTGTACTGTTAAGAGCAGGGCAAAGCCAATAATGCATAGTTTATTGTAACCAATAACGAATAGTTCCACAGTCACTCAGACCAGCTAACTTGGGAGGGTTTTGTTTGTTTTTAAATAGGGATCAGGAAGCATCACTTGTGTCTTTCTTCCTTGTGTCAGAACTTGGGGAGCGGGGATGAATCCTTGTCTGAAATCTCTCAAGTCACCATTTCGAGATTTGCCGTGGTCTGAGATCAAGTTGTGGCTCAAGGAGGGTCAGCAGCAAGGGAAGATGTGGGGGGTCAATCCAGAAAGGGGAGAGATGCCCCTATCTAAGTTCAAATGCATTTTTGTAGGGTAGGGGTCAGGACTGTCTCTTCCAGAGTATGGACTTTTAAAATACCCATGTGCGGAAGTATTCTTTATATAATGCACTAGTTATACTGTATGACATAAATAATTCCTGTAAAACAATAGTAAATAATACATATGTCTACCTATAAGAGGCTGACTGCTGTATTTATTGAATGGTTTTAATTTAAAAAATGGGATTACTTGGATCAACGTGATATACATACGTAAATATTTACCAAAGCAAATGCATCTGCTTCATGTATAAGTATGGCAGTTCACAAACTATAGCTCTTAAATAAAATAATTGGATTTTCAGGTTGTTATAATTATATTCTCAGTGGAATCTGCAATAAGGATTTCTCTATCTAATCATAGGTTACTTAACCACTGCTTCTTTAATCTTGGTCTGAAGGAGGTTCAGGTGGGGAAATGGCATAATAGTGATTGGTTTTGTGGTCTCCAAGCCAAGAGACCTTCATTCCTACCTGCTCTTGGTCTGACGGGAACTCACCAGCTGCAAGCAGTGAAATATGGCAGTGGTGTTCTCTCTCACGTACACAGCAGGGCAGAATCATGTCCTCAGTCACTTCTGCAGTCTCTAATATCCCACCCCTGGCTGGTCCAATATTTTTGAAACTTGGGGGATTTTTGAGGAGAGGCACCAAATGCTATGTTGAATGTCTGTTGCCTCTACTTCAAAAAACAGCCCCCCCCCCAGATATCCACAGATCAGTTTTCCATTATACCCCATTGGGACCAGTCTCCATAGGGTATAATGGAGTGCCCAGCAGACATTCAAACCTCCCCCCACCTACACACTTTCTGATAACCCTGAAGCAAGGAGAGGGCCTCCAAACCAGGATTGGCAGCCCTAGTTATTTTGCAAGGCCATATTCTTTTTCCTGCATCTTAAAATTGGCTAATCTTTTTTTTTTTTGGAGGGGCATCAGATGTATTGAAAGTAAACATCCGTAGAGGTGTGCAATAATCGAGCACCTTTAGGTGGCACTGTCTTCTCAGATTTGCAGCATTAAGGGTGCCTTGTTGTAGTACAACATTCCACATTCTCGCCTGCAGAATTCATGAGGGATCAAAGACCTCATTCCTGCCGTAGCCTTTGAGGAATTTCTCTCCACCACTAATTATGAGAGGCCTACACATATAACATGTAAAATTTGGAAAATCTCAGAAAAGGAGACTTCCCTCACCTCATATTCTGAAGTCTTCCCACCTCTTGTTTCCCCACCCAGTTCACCTTCACAGTTACAGGCTATATTTATTACGAGCGGACTTGTTTTTATACCACTTAATTTGTGTTTCTGCAAAGGATCCCTAGGAAAAGGTAGTTTGGCCAGTCCTGAGTCGAACTACAATTTCCAGAGTTCCCTGGGAAGGAAGGGAGACTGGTAACACCTATTGCAGGCCTAAAGGGAGAGCTAAATTATGAACTCCGTATTTCATAGTTCTGTTTCAGACCTCAATGCTGGAGTCTATGTAGGAGGAAGAACTCAAAGTCATGCTGTCCCTCATTTCTATCCAGGGCTGGCCCTAGACCAGGGGTGGGGGAACAGTGGCTCTTCAGATGGTTTTTTGCCTACAACTCCCATCAGTCCCAGCCATTGGCCATGCTGGCTGCGGCTGATGCGAATTGTAGGCAGAAAACATCTGGAGAGCTACTGTTCCCCACCCCTGTCCTAGACTGTCTGGCACCCTAGGCAAGGCACCCCCCCTGCAGAGATAACATTAACAAATCACATGGGGGGTGCCCCCAGAAGACCAGTGCCCTAAGTGTTTGCCTAGTGGCAGGGCCGGCCTATCACTTACTCTTTGTTAAACAATCTCAGAGACAAGGGCTTTCTCTTTGCCCTTTGCTGAAAATTTTCTTGCGTTCGTTGCCATGAAGAAAGAAGTTTTCAGAGAGGACTAGAAATGGAAAATTGGGGAGGGCGGGGTTTGAAATATGCACTGAATTGATCTTTTTTTTTTTTTTAATGCGACGTAGACCTATTTGAAGGAGCTCTGTGGCTCAGAGTGGTAAGATGCAGTACTGCAGTCCAAGCTTTGCTCACTACCTGAATTCAATCCTGGCGGAAGCTGGGTTCAGGTTCAAGGCTCAAGGTTGACTCAGCCTTCCATCCTTCTGAGGTCAGTAAAATGAGTACCCAGCTTGCTGGGAGTAGAGTGTAGGTGACTGGGGAAGGCAATGGCAAACCACCCTGTAAGAAGTCTGCTGTGAAAACATCATGATGCGACATCACCCCAGAGTTGGAAATGACTGGTGCTTGCACAAGGGACTACCTTTACCGTTTAGACCTATTTGGCAACTTTTAGAACATAGCATCTATGATTTATTACACAAATACCTACACATCTATTAATACATATAATAATACAAACATCTGTTATTATTAACACAAAGTTGGCATATTTATGGAATGTGAAAGCACTTATTTATTCCATTTGCATCTTGCTCCTGTTGCTTCAGACCGACACAGCTACTCACCTGAATCTGTTAGGATGGCACTGTTATATACTGCGTTAAACCTGAGAATAGGCTTGTGTGATTGTGATACATTGGTGAATACATCAATAACCATGAACAAAATTCACTTTGTAAAACCCGTTATGTCATTTAAGCGGTAAATATTATTTAAAAGAGCTACAGTCAAGTTTCTCTAATCAGAACCAACTTCTGAAAGAGGAATAACTGCTATTCGTAGCTTTTATGTTTTTTTTTAAAAATCTCCATCTTGACTTCAGATAACAAGTTTGCACGGACTGAAGCAAGCTTCTCTGCTCTTTGTTGGGCTACTTGTTTCTTGATTTCAGTGTACAAATCTTTGGATTTAAACCATTTTTAGGAAACATGCTTCAGAAGATTGCCTAGGGGGCTGGCCTTCTGGGGGCACCCCCCCATGTGACTTGTTGATGTTATCAGCGAAGGGGGGTGTCTTGCCTAGATTTGCCCTGATGTGGATACCCTAGGCAAGCCCAATCTTGTCAGATCTTGGAAGCTAAGCAGGGCTGACTGTGGTTAATACTTGGATGAGAGATTGTCCTTGAAATACCCAGTCAGGACGTAGAGGCAGGCTTATTTAGAAGAAGAAGATATTGGATTTATATCCCGCCCTCCACTCTGAAGAGTCTCAGAGCGGCTCACAATCTCCTTTCCCTTCCTCCCCCACAACAGACACCCTGTGAGGTAGATGAAGATATTGGATTTATATCCCGCCCTCCACTCTGAAGAGTCTCAGAGCGGCTCACAATCTCCTTTCCCTTCCTCCCCCACAACAGACACCCTGTGAGGTGGGTGGGGCTGGAGAGGGCTCTCACAGCAGCTGCCCTTTCAAGGACAACTTCTGTCAGAGCTATGGCTGACCCAAGGCCATTCCAGCAGGTGCAAGTGGAGGAGTGGGGAATCAAACCCGGTTCTCCCAGATAACAGTCCGCACACTTAACCACTACACCAAACTGGCTCTCCCAGTTAGCCACCTCCCTGAATATACTCCAAACCCCCACTAGGAGTCAGTCACCAGAGGCTGACATGACTTCCAAGTGCAGACACGCACGCACACACACATGAAAAATAAAATAAAAAAACCAAAAAAGAGAGGATAAAGTAATGAGAAACAAGTGAGGACAGACAGAGTTGCTTATTTGGGGTGAGTGACTACTACAGCAGTTAAAGTTAAACCTCAGAAATAATTTCACTCACCATTTTGGGTTCTTCCCATCCAATCATTGCATTTTCTCCCAAGCTAGAAAAAGGGGGAGAGAGTTAGGACTGAGAAAGCCTTTGCCATTCTCGCTGGGACCCCAATTCGCCTCTATTCAAATTGTTCACACATTTCCAGCAAGGCAACTTTGGATCTCCTTCCTCAGTTTGTGATGCTTCATTGTCTACATCGAGAGTGTAAGCAGAGAACATGCCCTGTAAATAATTCAGTTCTTCAAAGATGCTCTGGGAGAAGGAAGACTTGCACAAGAGGGTGCATCTTCTATTCAAAAGCCATTTAGCCTTGATAATGGCTAGCCAGGAAATGGAATTAGCTACCTTTTACTATGAGGACAGGGCAGGTATTTACACTTGAGAGCCAGTTTGGTGTAGTGGTCAAAAGAAGCTGGACTTCTACGAAATAGTGAAATTTATAGCACACGCTTCATAAAATACAACCGGGGAAATATGCCAGCCATCTTGTTAGTCTGCAGTTAAATGCCGCAAGTAAAGATGGAAGTTTGTCTCATATTCTCTTTCAGGAGTATATTTTCCAGTTTAACTTAACATACCACTACCTGAGTACTACATGTCAAATGCGGGCCAGGGTGACAGCATCCTGGGCCCTGATCCTCATATATCGTGTCCCAGTTGCTAATTTCTGCAAATCCTTTCTCCACCATTGGGAGAAGGCGTCCTTTATATATCCAAATTGGGGAATCCCCTGCCCCCACCTGAGAAGAAGAAGAAGAAGATATTGGATTTATATCCTGCCCTCCACTCTGAAGAGTCTCAGAGCGGCTCACAATCTCCTTTACCTTCCTCCCCCACAACAGACACCCTGTGAGGTAGATGAAGATATTGGATTTATATCCCGCCCTCCACTCCGAAGAGTCTCAGAGTGGCTCACAATCACCTTTACCTTCCTCCCCCACAACAGACACCCTGTGAGGTAGATGAAGATATTGGATTTATATCCCGCCCTCCACTCCGAAGAGTCTCAGAGCGGCTCACAATCACCTTTACCTTCCTCCCCCACAACAGACACCCTGTGAGGTAGATGAAGATATTGGATTTATATCCCGCCCTCCACTCCGAAGAGTCTCAGAGCGGCTCACAATCACCTTTACCTTCCTCCCCCACAACAGACACCCTGTGAGGTAGATGAAGATATTGGATTTATATCCCGCCCTCCACTCCGAAGAGTCTCAGAGCGGCTCACAATCACCTTTACCTTCCTCCCCCACAACAGACACCCTGTGAGGTAGATGAAGATATTGGATTTATATCCCGCCCTCCACTCCGAAGAGTCTCAGAGCGGCTCACAATCACCTTTACCTTCCTCCCCCACAACAGACACCCTGTGAGGTAGATGAAGATATTGGATTTATATCCCGCCCTCCACTCCGAAGAGTCTCAGAGCGGCTCACAATCACCTTTACCTTCCTCCCCCACAACAGACACCCTGTGAGGTAGATGAAGATATTGGATTTATATCCCGCCCTCCACTCCGAAGAGTCTCAGAGTGGCTCACAATCACCTTTCCCTTCCTCCCCCACAACAGACACCCTGTGAGGTAGATGAAGATATTGGATTTATATCCCGCCCTCCACTCTGAAGAGTCTCAGAGCGGCTCACAATCACCTTTACCTTCCTCCCCCACAACAGACACCCTGTGAGGTGGGTGGGGCTGGATAGGGCTCTCACAGCAGCTGCCCTTTCAAGGACAGCTCCTACCAGAGATAAGGCTGACCCAAGGCCATGCTAGCAGGTGCAAGTGGAGGAGTGGGGGATCAAACCTGGCTCTCCCAGATAAGAGTCCGCACACTTAACCACTACACCAAACTGGCTCTCCACTACACCAAACTGAGGATTGGCAACCCTATAAAATGGCTTTAAAATACCAAAGGTGGCCTTGTGGCAGCCCCGATTTCACCGTTGT